>NC_056735.1:628473966-628563966 GCF_019279795.1 Protopterus annectens | reverse complement strand
GCTTTAATTAGAATCAATAGTATGTGTTTTTGTCTCCAGTCAATACTTCATCAGAGCATATCAATGTTTGAGTGGCTGATTAGCTGGCTTATTGTCTAGGTTATTCCCACTAGTTTTATGTCTTATTTTCAGAAGAGGTCTGAGGTGATATTCATACTAACTACAACAGATTTGGACAAGAGATCAGGTAAATTCTGCAGAGATGGAAAAAGTGTACTTACATGACAAGACAGTGGGAAAAAAACATTTGCATACATACACTGAAAAAATATCAGAAGAAGAAACAGAAGGAATGCAGGTACTTTCAAAAATAAAACAGAAGGATGCAGTTGCTATCAGTAGGTATGTGGTGTGGGGCATCTTAGTAAAACATCTTAACTTTACAGTAGAGCAAATATATTCTATAAAACATGTAAATAAGGAACCTTTTGCTGATATGATTTCTGAGGCTTTTCATTTGGCAACAAATATATGGTATAATATACAAATTGGAGTGGTTATTTACAATGGAAAGTCTTTGCAGTTTATGACTACAGCATGCTAGGAAAGATAAAAGGAATTAATACAGTTTAGAACTGGTGACATTTTGACATAACATTTTTTAAAGTTTTTATTGGATTTTCACTTTGTAAAATTATCGCAACAATATTTACAGTCAGAGATTTGTGAACAACATAACTAAGCCTCACACACAAAAAAAAAACAACTATTTACAGGAATATCCATTAACCATCAAGTCATTCAATTTATTATACATTACATTAAATCTAAAATGCACTTATATTTGCTTGTCAAGCAGATCTTTAAATTTTGAATATGCATTGTAGCAATAGGTAATCCTGTTTTTTTTATTTAATTGTAATGATTTCCAGGTGACATACTTCAGTTGCAATATTTATAAATTATTTGAAGGAGGGTGTAGATTAGTTCTACCAGTTCTGAGATATAACCTTTCTAGTATAGACCACACAATGAGATATTTCATTTTTAACACATATACTAATAGGAGTGTTAAAAAGGATTAGTGATTTAGATAAAATAAATTTATCTCAAAAAAATCCTCTAAAAAGAGATTAATATTATTCCAATCAGGTGTTAAGACAGTACAGTCAAAAAACATGTGTTGCCAATATGTTTTTAGTTCTTGTTTACTTCTCCATTAATTCAATTATATGTGGTGTGATGAAAACTCTATGCAAACATTTCCAAGTAAAGAGATTTCATGTAAGAGATGAAGTTGTACATTTAGAAAATATTATTGTTAATTATTTATCTTCTTCACTCAGAGGTCTATTAATAATTTGGGTAAAATAGTTCCAATAATTGTCATTGCAACTTTTTGTTTCTCTCCTCATAACTCTATATAATTTGGATAAGAGACCTTGTCCCAATGTGTTTTGTTGCATTAAGAATATTAGATATTCAATTATTTTTGGAATATGATCTCTTATCCTTGGTTGCATTAACATAATTCCCCCTTCTACATGTTGTCTACAGGATGGTACATCTAGTCACCTGTCTATCTAAATGATGTTTCTTCTTAATATAATCAACAGATTAAAATAGTTCCAATAATTGTCATTGCAACTTTTTGTTTCTCTCCTCATAACTCTATATAATTTGGATAAGAGACCTTGTCCCAATGTGTTTTGTTGCATTAAGAATATTAGATATTCAATTATTTTTGGAATATGATCTCTTATCCTTGGTTGCATTAACTTAATTCCCCCTTCTACATGTTGTCTACGGGATGGTACATCTAGTCACCTGTCTATCTAAATTATGTTTCTTCTTAATATAATCAACAGAATGTAGCTTTTCATCTTTCTTTAATTGAAACCAATATAACAAATTTTCTCTGTAAATGTGATCATTGTTTCTAACTTTGAGGTGGAGATGTTATTTTGGGTATACAGCATAGGAAATATAAGGAAGATCCATGCTTTACATGCCAGGTTTCTATATACAAAGTTTTAATGGTGTCTAATATAGTATAAATGAAATAGGAGTCACTTGTGTGGTGAATTTGTCCTAAAAGGTAATCCTTTAGTAACCAATGTAGACTGTTATTTCGTATGAGATAATTATTAGAATATCTATTATGTTTAGGGTTTATAAAAAGATGTCCTAAAAACTCATTCCACCAGTGATGTCTAAAAGGAAACAAGTCATTTCCTTTTTAAGAGAACTTAAGAAAAAGCAGATAAAAGTGAATATACTGTTCTCGGCCAGGCTGAAGATTTTCCTTTCAAAATGGGATTGAAGTCTTAGAAGATCTTGACCTTGCATTGTCATATCTACAAACTAATAAAATTTTAGAACAAATAGAGAATATGGACTGGTCCATTATAACCTTAAAAAGACAAATGGAGACAAATGCAAATAAGACAAAAGAGAAAAAGAAGAAATTAAGGGGAAAATGAAGAGCTTTCCTTTTCCCTTGTTTTTATTTGCAAAGGAAATAAGAAAATGTCAATGATTATTTTTTTTCTTTTCTTTTTATGTAAACAAGCTTAGTTTCACTTCTTTATATATATTTACCAGCAAAACATGAAATGACAACATGCTCAACTATAGCATAAATGAGAATCAGAAAATCAACATGCTGTCTACTAATGTAAGGTTATTGAATTCCTTTCTTTCTGGCTTATGCTTGTCTAATTTACAGATAATTAAGAATCATTTTTAATAAGTCATGACAAGATATTATTAGTTTCACTTAAATGAAGCAAACAGCATTTATATTAATATATGATCTGAAGGGTTGCATATAGAATGCTTACTTAAGAACTAATACATACTTAATATTTGAAATAGAAAATGGCTGTATAACATATAGTTGAATTTAAAGTTGTTTAATTCATATATACTGTAGTTACCTGCTAAACAGAAACAAACACTATGAATGACATTTCATACTTTCCTGTTATAAAAAGGAATTGACATAACATTTTGAGGAACATTTAAAAGAAAAGTATAGTTGTGTACAAAGCGAAAAAAACCTGAATTTGTTAGAGGGGTATTTGGACAGATAAATGGAAGGCATAAGTTCCTATATATGTTGAGAAAAAAATATGCCACTTCTCAAATATCATTAACGAGAAAGAACACTGAGGCATTAAAATCATTTAAAGACTTTTAAAAATTAAAATTTCCAGAATGTCATCACAGAATGCAGAAACAAGATGTGTTCATTGCAGTTAAATAAAGGAATTGTGTAATGAATTACAGAAAATAGTAGAGGTATTTCTGGTTTGAATGTCAAATTAATATAGAGCACAATGATGCATGTGAGAGCAAATTGATGTGTATATGCCTACTGATACTGTTGCTATAGATTATTTAAAGGAAGAAAAGGTTAAAAAAATCATGGCAGATAAAAAAATAGAAATAAGATAGATGTGAAACAGTTGATGGTGATTTAGACAGTATGGTAATAATGTTTGGACAAAAAGAAGATAAAATGACTGGAGAAAATATAGTTCAAATATTAAGAACAGAAGAAAGAACTGGAGATATTATTATGAAGGAGGAAGAAGAGAAAGTAGATTACTATATATATGAGGATAAAGAATAGTGAAAAACAAAGAGGTAAAAATAACTTGCGAAACATAAGGGGCATTTTCATGTTACTTAATTTTTTTTAGACATCTTTATTGAATTTTCACTTGTGACATAGGCAAATTTACATTTAATGAAAAGTAATCAAACTGTATTAAATGAACATTAACAAACATTATACTTCATATATATTGCTATATATCATATAACTTAAGCAACATTACATAGATTATTCAATGTCTGACCTTTTTTAAACAACAAACATCTTTATTACATCATCACTTAATGACATAATCAATCTTACATTTATATAAATGAAAACAAACCACAAACACGCAATCCTAGTTGCAAGCATTTTACAAACCATACTGACACTCTTCCAGTTGCAAACATTATGCATCACTTTTAATCTACCCAATCATTTTCAGGCAAACATTACATAGCTCATTTATGCACTGCCTTCTTTTAAACCACATTCCTCTCCTGTATGAATTATTCCCAAAACTCTCTTTATTCCTATGAAGGTTGCTCCTACCTTTTTCTAAAGAACTCAATTCCAGTTGTGTTATCTCTGTTACTATGTTCACTACTTATAATATAGTTGTTTTAGAATTTGATTTCCATTTTCTAGTAATTGCTTTTTTTTTTTTTTTTGGCAGCCACCATAATTAGACACAGCAAGGCCTTACCATGTCTAGGCAATTCCAATTCTGTATCATAGCTCAGAAAAATTATCTCCCTCATCACAACTATCCACCCACCAGGCATCTCCAACAGTGCATCCCACAGAGAATCCTTAAAGTCTGACAACCCAGCATACTCCCAGAAAATATGTTCCCAAGTATCTATTTCTTCCCCATCACACCTCCAACATCTGCTGTCTACCTGAGGAAAAATTCACTGGAGTCTACTTGGGGTATAAAAATATCTATGTAAACATTTCCAAGCAAAAATCCCAAATCTTCGAGATTTTGTTGCATACTTGGGAGACATATATATATATATATATATGTATATATATATATATATATATATATATATATATATATATATATATATATATCTTCCCATCTTTCCTTTGTTAATTGTTTATTCAATCTCTCTTCCCAATCCTTTCTGATGGATTCTTATAGTTATCATGCAATATTTTATATGCTTTGCTAATTATTCCTTAATGTCAGCTTCTGTTCTAGATTCTATTAAAAGCTCTACCAGTGCTGGTCTTTTGTTTAGAACCCCCCATTTCTTTCACTTTGCCTATGCTCTGATATCAGTCCTCAATAGGGAAGCCAATCTCTAACCTGCAGTCCAAATAATTTCCTGACCTCTTCTCATTCTATTACTTTTCCCTCTCTAGTTATTTGCTCCCAATACCTTGGTTCTGTTGCCAGTTTTATCCAATAAATCCCAGCCCCCTCTTACCTATTGTATATATCCCTAACAAGAGATAATATAAAAACTGAGAAAATGGAAGCTTTGTTATATGGATATGGATAGCAAGATATAAGCAGTCAAAATGTTTTTAGTTCCTTTAGTCTTATACATTGGTCAGGCAAATTGTTATCTACCAGAGGAGAAGTTGTGGATAACAATTACTAAAGAACTGAAATAGTATATCTGGGAAGGGAGGATAGCAATAGTCAAGTGGGATAAGCTGTGTGAAGATTGGGTGAAGATAGATGAAGGCTGCCAGTCTAGCCAGATAGAATTTTGGAGATAATTCTGTCATCTGTAAATAGTAATGTAAACCACAGGCTTGTTATCTTAAATGGTAAAAATAGTGTTACATGTGGAACTAGAAAAAATGTAACAACAGTGCACTCTACTGACCAAGTAAAGCATGTTGTGACCCTTTGATGTAAACATGGCTCCAGCCTGTCTAGATGAAAGAATTCTTGCTATTGTTTTAAGGCCAGAGTTAATGGCCAGAATTTGCATGCATAAATGTCCTTTATTGCTCTGGTTTCTTCCCAGAGGTGAAGAATGTAAATGTAGTTTCTCTTAGGGAAGTGTGAAGAATGATATAATGTGAACCAGGAATGTGATTTTTAAAAACAGAGAGAATCAGAGAGCATTAAGCATTTTTGTCTTGACCATCCAGCTCAGTACTGCTTTTGCTCTATATGTAAGTTTATCTTAGACTTGTGTTTTCTCTTCTGCGATGTCAGAACTGTACTACTGAATTATTTTAAGTATTTCTCTGTGATCTCTGAACTCTTGACTAGCACTGTGTAGTAAAAGTATTGTCTTGTGTTTTTAGTATTTATTATTAAATATTTTTAAACCTTTTAACTGTGGCTGTTTTGTGTAGAGATAATTTAAGCTCTAGAGTACATTGCATGTATATAGTGATCCTGTACCAAGTCACTATAAAAAGCCTTGACTGTTTAGTCACACTTACCAGTTGGATAATAATATTGCACAGTAATAATTGGACACTCTTTTAAAGGCCTTGGGTAGCTGATAATTATTAGCTGGGTGGTGGCAGTGATTTCTACCATATAGTCTGGGTAAAAGAGGCACAGCTGGAGAACCTGTGCCAGCCTTTCCCAGGAGTATCTGTGTGGTTGTATAAAATGCTTATCTCAAAGTGTGTGTGTGTGTGTGTGTGTGTGTGTGTGTGTGTGTGTGTGTGTGTGTGTGTGTGTGTGTGTGTGTGTGTGTGTGTGTCTGTGTCAGCTACTTGGGCAGGGACATGAAGCACTGGTTAGACAGAGAGGGTGCTGGAGGTTTTAGCTTGCCCACTAGGCTGAGATCTGGACCCTATATCTGTGCCAATGGGGAGTCTTATTGGAGACCTGGAGAGCATGGGATTGACCAGCCCCAAGCTGACTGTGAACTCTGTGTGCTCTTAAGGGAAATTGCACTTTACTGTGTGTATTTGTTATCCTTTCCTCCTGTATGAGATGCCCCTCACTGGTGTTAGTGGTGAGGATTGAAGCTCCTTGATTGCTGGGCCAGGGCATGGGCATCACAAGCTGATTCTTTCAGTAGAACAGGGAGGACTAGGTTTACCTAATTTGAAGGGGTATTTCAGAGCAACACAGTTAAGGCTCCTATACAAAGCACAAGCAGAAAACTATAATTCAAAGTGGAAAGGGATGATGTTGGAACAGGGGGGAAGCTCAATAAAGAAGGAGAGACTGGGATTTTGGATGTAAACCTTTAAGGAGAATAACTATAATCATACAGAATATTATATCCATAAATCAGCAGAAAGTATTTTAACTAATTGTTAATAGCATTATAAATACAGTAAGAAGGGTATTGATACAATAGCATTACAGATAAATTAAGAATGGCATTGATACAAATGTGATTTATTTGGTGGAAAAATGCAAGTATTTTTTTATCAAAAGAGATGGTTTGGACTTGGGATTCTGAAGAATGTACCAGCAAAGTATTTTTCATTAGGGAAATAGAAGCAATGAATGTAATTATAGTGAAGGCAGGTAGATAACTGTTAGTAAATCTCCGAACTAAGGGGTGACCTATTATGTTGATAGCTTTTTTATGCCTCTGTACTCAGTTTAGATATAAAGGAATGTCTGAAACAAAAGAATGCTATCAATAGGAAAATTGTTATGTAGGGCTGTTTAAATATAATTTAGTAAAACAAAAGCAGAGAATAGGATGAGATATGAAAAGAAATGTCAAGAAATGATGAAATGGGGAGAATTAAGAAAAGGAGAAGGTAGCAATATCTGAACATTTTGCATGTAAATTGTTTGCATTATTTAGTACCTTAAAAGAAATTCAATATGGAATACATGGGATGGCTTTTTGCATATCATTTAATAGGTTTTAAGCACTTTTGAGGATGGCAGGTCAAAAACAAAGGAGTTCAAAAAAAGGTTAATGAGGTGAATAGCAGAACTAGAAGAGGTGAAAGAGTTGCAAAAAAGATTAATGGAAAACATGGTTTTATGGGAGTATTTTATGATAGTTGGACTTAAAAAGAAAAAAAAAGAAAGTTAGAGGAAGGTTAGAGCTAGTATAAATAGTCAGAATGCTGCTTGTCTTTATTTATACAGATGACATAGTATTAGTGAGGCAAAGATAAAGAATGGAAGTTTAGTGAAATATGATCCAGCTCTGTAGGCATAGATGTTTAAAGCCCTGACTTTGATGCAAGAAACATGAGCTTGATTAGTGGCTTGGACGCCTATTGTAGTAGGTGTAGGGAAAGAAGTAAAACAAAAAGGCATTGCCTTCTCAATCTTACTGGGAGTATTGGAAGACATTGCTTGGCACACGACCTTCATAGAACTCCTGCTGGAGACCAAGATCACATGGATGCTACCTGTAAGGGGGAAGGGCTTTAGAAACATCATACATGGAGGTGTGGACTGTATATTGTGAACCCATTGTACATCACCCTTTAGATATATGTGGAGAAATCACAGGACATATACACAAAAATCTGATCTGTATTGCATGAATGACAGCTCTCACACCTAAGTCGCCTGGCTCTTACCCTGGAAGACTAGTGTTCTGTTCCTCTTCACACATATTATCTGCAAATTAATTTAATTTCTTACTGATGCACAATATTAAGTGATGAACGGATTCATCCAACTTATAATCTTTCATTAAATATTCTGGCAACTTAGCTTTTTCCTTTTTTTAAAGCAATTGGACCATAATATTAATCCATTCCTTTTTAATAAATTAATTTTAATAGTGTTCTGATTTTCCTTAAATCTAGAGGTGTGTGCAATGAGAAAGTATACATTTTCAATTTTAATATTAATGGAGTTTTAAAAACATATTTCTTAACTGTTTTAAGAATTGATTTCATAAATGCAGAGTCTAAAGCTTGAAATTAAATTATTTCAAAGAAAGAAATTTTATTAATGGATAAAATAATTGTTACATATTTCTAATTTATCATATTTGATTAACTTATAAGAATTTAGTATAATCTGCTACTGAATGGTTTTCCATTGACTAATGTAGGTTGCATCTATCCAGAATATAATAGAGTTGAAATTTGCAGCAATAGAATAAGATTATACATCAGGGAAGCTAATGTCATCATGCTCCCATAATCTTACATGATTTCTATAAGCAATTCTCAGCTGTTTTTATTATACCATAAGAATGAAGTTAACATTTTTATATTTTCTTTAAATGTTTTTGTCAGGTACACACACACACACACACACAAATATATATATATATATATCTATCTATATATATATATATATATATATATATATATATATATATATATATATAGATCACCTACAGAACACCGACAGCCCAAAACCCCGCCAGCCAGATAGCCATGCCATATGGTCGACACTCACAATATCGACAGCACCAGAATTTCACAAAAAAGGACAATAAAATTTCCTTTTTTGTGCTAGTAGGGGGGCTCTGCACCCCCTGTAGGGGGCTCCACCCCCCATCCCACCTCACACCTTTAATATACCCACTCCCAGATCGGACTACAGTGCAATAATGGGAATTTTTCCATTCCGCACTATTGGGAGATAGCGTTTCTCCATATGGTGTTGGCCATATGAGTATCGGTGTTGTGAGCTGTCGACGTTCTGTATGAGACCCATATATAGATATATATATATATATATATATATATATATATATATATATATATATATATATATATATATATATATATATATATATATATATATATATATATATATATATATACATGTGTGTGTGTGTGTGTGTGTGTGTGTGTGTGTGCGTGTACATACATACATATACATATACATATATAACCTTGAGTAATATAATCATTTTAATAAGTACTAATCTATCCTTAAAAACATTAATTTCATTTTTAATAAGAAGTACCACTTCTTCAATTATTTTTCAAACTTATTATTAATACTTTTGCTCACTTCTTAATAGGTTTTATTCCTAAATGTCTTAGTTCTTTTCCTTCCCAATTATCTAATATTTATCTTTAAACTTACTGTCTAGTAATTTATTTACACTAAAGTTTCAGTTTTATTATTATTAAATTTTAGCAGTGATGCTTATTGCAACGTTTCAATTTCCTCATGTATTTCTTCTGCTGAATAATCTAATCTTCTATAGTTAGTAAAATAGCATCTGTATACAGCTGTATTTTAGATTGACAATCCTTGGCAATTGAGAATCCATCAATTTTTTCATTGTTTCTTATACTATTATATAAGGGTTCGATAACTAATGCAAATAGTAGAGGGGACAAGGAATACCCTTGCATACAAATAAAAGCAGCATCAGAAGCAAAGCGCAGGCAACAAAGTAGATAAAAACTGATTTAATTAAAACAAATCACATATAAAATAAAAATAGTAAGCACTTTCGCACAATAAGTGCTTCATCTGACCAGTCAAATACATCATTAATTCTCACATTTAAATACAACTATCAATAAAACAATTGTCAAATCAAAACACCATATATATTACCTATGCAAATCTCGATACTTAAGCACGGGTCTTAAAAGACCCTATCATTTAAACCTAGATTCTTATCAGCCTGTAGCTTCACTATCCAGTGTAATTCCTTGCTCTCAGTATAGGTCTTAAATCACCTACACATAATCCCATGTATACTGTTTCCATAACCATAAATGTAAATTCATGTGACAAACCTTGTTCTAATATATGTCTAGCCAGTGCATTACTGACATTGCATTTCCTTATATTATATATGTGTTCCAGTATCCTCTCATAAAAAAGATGATTAGTCTTTCCTATGTAAAAACTTGCACATGCCTTGCACGTGGATAAACAGACCAAAATAGAGGTCTTACAATCTGCTTGCACTCTAAAAGAAAACCTCTGTTTAGAAACAGGATGAATAAAGACATTTGAACTATCTATATAAGAGCAGAAATGCCAACTGCAGCATTTAAAGGTCCCTTCCAAAACTGGGCTATATGGCTTACCATACTGTCCCTATAACAGAAACAGCATGTAAGGGATCTCTTATTCTTATACCTAAAGAGAGGTTTTTCTCCTACTACATCCTTTATGCAATCATCCATTGTCAGAATCTGCCAGTTGGATTTAATGATAATGCGATAGATTTTTATTCCTAAATATTTTATTTATTTTCCTTCCCAATTATCTCAATATTTATCTTTAAACTTACTAACTAGTAATTGATTTAACACTAAAGTTTCAGTTTTATTATTATTAAGTTTTAGCAGTGATACTTCTTGAAACTTTTGTATTTCTTCATGTATTTCTTCTACTGAAAATTTTAAATCTCCTATAGTTAGTAAAATATCATCTGTAAAAAGCTATATCTTAGATTGACAATTCTTGGTAATTAAGAATCCATCATTTTTTTATTGTTTCTTATACTATTATATAAGGGTTCAATAACTAATGCAAATAGTAGAGGGGACAAGGAACACCTTTGCCTTGTGCCTTTGCTTAAAGTGAATCCTGAGAAATGCAAGATCCAGCTTTAACATATGCTTTAGAGTCTATATGCATGTTTTTAATATTCCAATAAATTAGTCTGGAAATGCAATTTTTTCTAAAGTTTTAAACAAGCAGTTGCAATTTACAGAATTAAAAGCTCTCTTGATATCTAAACTAATTAGGGACAATTTCTTGTTCATTCCTCTTGTTAAGATAGTTACTACCTTTTTTATATTATCATACATTAATCTATTGTCTATAAATCATGTTTGATCTTTATCAATTAATTTATCTACTATGTCTCCTAATCGGGTCTATGTTAGATCATCGAACACTTAAAAATCGAAGGATGATTTATCAAACCCATGTAAGTGAAAGCTTATAATCTCGAATGCTTAGAACAGCGATTTTTTTCCAAGTGAAAAAAAATCACTGTTCCACAAAAAAATTGTAAAACATTAGATAAATATACCAAATCTGAGATCACACTACAGTCACAAAAACGGCAAAGTAAGGGAAGCAGCCAAGCGATTTCTTTGCCAGCGAAAGAAATCGCTTATATGCCGTTTCACTATTTTGCGTTTTCGTGCTTTCAAGTTCGATCAAGACGCATTTGAAAGAATGCATCTTCAATCATTTAATAGGACCCTTCTTAATCTTGTAGTGAAGATGGAAATAAATATTTTACAGCCTGCGTTTAATAATGAAATAGGTGTATATGAGGAAACTAACTTATTATCCTTTCATTGTTTAAGTACAGATGAGATTACAGTAAATTTCCATGAGGAAGGAACTGTTACTCTGAATTATTTTGAAAACATTGCTCAGTAATGCTAAAATATTTAATGGAAGCAGACTATATAATTCTATACTTAAGCCATCTAACCATGGAACTTTACCACTTTCCCTTTTTTTAAAGATTCTTTAGATTCTATTCAGGTAATAGGATTATTCAACAGAGACATAATCATAGGTTCATAGATTTATAGGTGTGTACTAGGCTAATGGCCCTGGAGCCTTTACAAGCCTAGCCAAAAAAATTTGCCCAGGCACTGTGCCACCCGATGTTAGTTCACAGTGCCCCTATCCAATAGGGCAACTGGAATGATCCCTGGAGTGAACTTTCTGTTACCCATCCACTCGTCAAGATTTCTCTTGAAGAGGGCCAGCAAAGTGCTCTGCTTGACATGAATGGGAAGCTTATTCCAGAGTATGGGCAGTCTTTGAGAGATGAACCTGTCTCCCAGCATGTTCTGTTAGTTACAAACCAAGCAAAACTGAATAGACACAAATCCAAAATATAAAAATTAATCAATAAATCCATGTATTTTTAAATTAATTTTTAAATTAATGTTTTTAATTGAATTTTTGAAATAAAAGCCTAAAAGTGAGCAATGAAGCTGAGATATTAATGATAATAATAATAATAATAATAATATTAACATTATTAATAATAATAATAACAGTAAGACTGCTTACTTCAAATAAGTTGTACATATAATTGTATAGCTCTATAACTGTATATTTATCTTTGTGAAATGTATTCTATTAAACGACCTTCATCTCATAAGAGCCTTTAATTTTAATAAACTGCTGAGGGACATATTATCATTCAGTTCTGGCCACTTTATAGAATTCATTTAAAAATTCATTTAAAAATACATGGATTTATTGATTAATTATATATGTATTTTTTACAAGTGTCCTTAACCAAACGGATAGGGTATGGTTAATTTATTCATTTTTCTACATTTTTAGTACTTAATAAGCATTTTTTATATTTAAAATTTAAAGTATTGGATGATGTAGTTTTAGCAAATATGTAATATAAATTTTTTGTTATAAGTGTAGGTGTATTACTGTATTACTACTTTTAAATAAGTAGAAATGTTTATAGATTGTGGTAACTTTAAACTGGGATATTTATATGGAAAGGAAATTATGTCATCCTTTTGGGGGTTTAAATAGCATGAAATGTAAATATTAAGTATCTGATTAAATAGATATTGGAGGAAAGTGCTTATCTCTTTGTAATAAAGCTGTGGATTCTACCTCTGGACATGCCTTCTTCTTTTTTAGATTTATGTTCTGTTAATTGTGGTAATGATGTTCTGATCTCTGGAGTGTGTGGCATGGAGGGATTGGGATTTCTTTAGGTGTAGAATTTCAAGTAGGGCTGGGTCGGACATGGCTTTGTAAGTCAGGCAGAGATCACCTCTAAGTAGATGATAAGAGACTGAGAACAGCTGAAGTTTCTTGAGTCTATCCATGTAGGACATGTGTTTAAGGCCTAGGATCCTTTTTGTGAGGTACTTTTGTGGACTCTCCAGCTGTTGTAGGTGTCTGGTCAGGTACATGCCAAATGGGAGGTTATATTTGATGACTGGACTAATGAGGGATGAGTAGAGAGGGATGATGACTTCTTTCTTCCTGGATGCAAAACCTTTGGTTATAAGATGTGCCACGCAGAATGACTTTCTGACCACAGTGACAATGTGGTAATGTGTTGGTCATCAAGTTTCTTAGTAACATTTTTCTTTAAATACTTGTCAATTTTGTAATCATCACGTTGATAATTTTTATCTTTATTAAGATCTTCATAGAATTTTTTAAAATATTAAGCATTTCCTCTATGCCTGAAGTAAGCTTATTAGTGTGAGGATTTTGGATATTATTGATTTGTGCCTTTTTGCTTGACATCTTATATTAGCTAATCTATGTAGACCATAGGTTACTAGGCTAAAGATCCTAGGGTCCTTTCAAGCCTAGCCATATTTTACCCTTATTTCCATGATCAGCCCCTGTCCAAGAGGGACACATGTGGAACCCCCAGGGTAAATTTACGGTTACCCATCCAATTCTTCAGATTATGTTTAAATAAGGTCAATGCGGTGCTCTGCTTGATATGAAGTGGGAGTTTGTTCCAAAGGTTTAATAACCTCTGGGAGACAAATCTGTCTCTCCAGCAAGTTCTATGTCACATACCAGGTTAAGACCTTTAGAGTGAGTAACCTGTGTACGATTTGACTTACAGTATGCACCATTTCCAATAAAGCAAGGTCAACGATTGCCTTATATGCAAGGCAGAAATCATCTCTGAATAGTCTGTATGAAACAGAATAAAGTGGCAGTGATTTCAGATGATTCTCATAGGACAGATGCTGAAGACATCGAATTTTCCTTGTGAAGAACCTTTGTGGTCTCTCCAATTGCTGCAGCTGCTTGGAAAGGTACATACCAAAAGGGGCAATGTACTAAATTATTGGCGTAATGAGGGAAGAGTACAGAGAGGTTATAACTTCATTTTTTCTGGAGGCAATACCCTTACTTATGAGATGAGCAATATAGAATGCCCTTCTTACCACTATGGAGACATGGTCATCAAAGATAAGGTTGCTGTCACCCAGTGTGCCCAAGTCTCTGACCACTGTTTGTGTACTTAGAGTGTTGTTATTGATGTGGTAGTTAGCAGGAACATCGCTCTTACCAAAAGACATGATTACACTTTTTTGCAGTGAGTTTAAAGCCATGACTTTGGCACCACGTGTAAGACCCTCTTGTAGGATGTTGACATTGTTTGGAGGTTTTATGACCGCTCCCAGTTTGCAGTCATCAGCAAAATTTGTCATCCACAGACCTTTAGTTTTAGCTTGTACTTTGGAGAAATAGATTCCAAACAGTAGAGGTCCTAGGACTGATTCCTGTGGAAAACCACTGGTTACAGGTCTGCTGTTGGTGGTGGATTCCCCTATTTTCACTACATGGTTTCTATCAGTGAGCCAGTTAGTGACCCATATAATGATATAAGGGTTGATACCTAGCTGGGTGAGTTTGCAATGATGCCTGAGTGGGGATAGTGTCAAAAGCCTTAGCTAAGTCTACGTAGGCTGTATGCACAGATTTCCCCTCATCAAGGGCCTTGGTGACTGTCGAAGTCCACGAGGTTTAACAGGCATGATTTTCCTTTCACAAATCCAAACTGAGTATTGTCATGTGTTTGGAGATTGACTATATCTGTGTTGATAAGGTCCATGATGAAACACTCCATGGCCTTGCAGATAGGGCTAGTCAGGTTAATAGGTCTATAGTTCCCAGGGTCAGTGAAAGCACCACCTTGGTGCAAGGGGTTAACAGTGGACATTTTCCATTCAACTGGGATGAAGTGATGCTTAGACTATGATTGAAAAGAGCACCCAATGGTGTTGCTAATTCTTGTTCGAGCCCATGTAGGACACAGCCTGGGATGTTATCAGGTCCCATAGATGCTGTGTTTTTGACCTTAAAGTGTGTGTTCTGGACCTGCTCTTTAGAGATACTAGGTAGAGGACAGGTGGTAAGGATGTCATGGGGTACATGTGGTGGGGACAGGGGAGTGAAGTTTTCACAGAACCTGTTGGCTAGCAGGTTAGCAAAGTCCACAGGCTCAGTGTATGCGGTATCATTAACTGCCAGTTTGGCACAAATCTGGACCTTTCATTTTATGTTACAGATGTAACCAAAGAATGCCTTATGGTTGTCCTTAGTTGAGGAAGCTAATTTGGATCTGTAGTTAGCTTTTCAGGACTTCACAAGAAGTCTTATTTGCTTGTTTAAGCTGAGGAGGGAGTGTTTCCAGTTTAGGGCTCACTCTCTCTTACTCTTAGACAGCAATTTCTTCCTTTTATTGTAAAGCCTGCTAATGGCAGTTGTCCACCAGGCAGGTTTGCTCTTCCTTGAGGAGTTTGTTTTGGTCCTATCAGGTATGGCCAAGTCAATGCAGTTATACAGGTGTTTGTATAAAGTATTTGTGTAGAACTTGGCATAGTTGCCAGTTCCATCTGAGGTGGGAGGTGCAGTGAAGCTATTTATACCATCTTGTAAGAGGTTATAATCTGCTTTGGAGAATTTTTTAGTTTAGTTGCTACTGGTAGGGGGTCAGATGTGACAGTTACTTTGAATGAAACTAATCTGTGGTCAGACTTTTTGAAGTCCTTGCATAACTGTGGAATTTTATTTTTTCTAAACCTATATCCACTTTATGTGTTAAAACTGTTTTATTAGGTCATTAATTTTTTATTGACTTCAAATTTCATATAGTGTATTTCATTTTGTGTTTCTAAAAACTCTTTATCCCACTCTTTCATTTTATTACTAGCCCATCTTTCCATTCGGTCTTTAATATGCATTTTTAAGAAGTCCCTTACTAACCTGACCATTATCATTCAAAGATAAAAAAATGTTCGATTTGTGCCTTAAGGTAACTCTTGCATTCTTTTAATTTCATCATATACAGTATGCTAGGATTACATAAAAATTCTGAAATTTCCTTATGTCCAGTAATATAATACTTAGTGTATTATGATCAGATAAAGGTCAATGAATAGCTTTAAAATAATTTTATAGAGGTATAAATTCTATCAGTTTTAGTTTCTATCCCATGTATGTAAGAATAGTGAGTGAAGAACAATGACTTATCTTCTGTTTTTACTATTAAATTAACTACATTATTATTACTAATCCATCTGTTTAGTGCTTTAGCTGATGCCAGTATTTTAGCTTTCTTCTGTTCACTTCCATACTAGATATGCATTTAAAACTCCCTGTTAAAATCAACAACACTTCCAATGATGTTGTAGCAAGCTTATGTAATCTTTAGCCACTCTTACACTTATTCCAGGAATCCAGTAAAAATAAGCTAGTGTATAGAGTTTGCCATTTTATTTAATTATTACAGGTGTATGCATTCCTTTGGGATCATTAATAGATTCCATGACCTTAGGCATTACTGTAAATATTCTCCAAAGTATAGCAGTTCCTCTTTTGTGTTTTTTTAAAGAAGCAGATGATAACATTCTGTAACCTAAGTTATTAAAATTTTATATATCTTTATCTACCAAATTAGTTTTTTTTGCAAGAATATACTGTCTCCTCTATTTAATTTTAGATATCTCATTAATAATTTCTTTTTGTTGTCATTATTTATTCCATTTACACTAACTGATAATGGATTAAAGCTACCCATACTGTGCATGTAAAAAGATTTCATATAAAAGGTTCATAGGTTCATAGGTAGGTACTAGGCTATCGGCCCTGGGGCCTATACAAGCTCAGCCAAAAAGGTACCCTGGCTTTTGCCACCAAAGAAAATTATTTTCCTGTGCCACTGTCGAGCAGAGCCACAGAAGTGATCCCCGGGGTAAATTTCCTATTTCCCATCCAATCATCAAGATTTTTCTTGAAGAGTGCTAATGAGGAAATTTGTTTGATATAGATAAGTAGTTTATTCCAGAGTATGGAAAGTCTCTGGGACAGGAATCTATCCCTCCGGCATGTTCTGTTTATTGTGGTGACAAGGTTTAGGTCCCTAGAGCGTGTACCTCTGAGGGATTGGGATTTCTTTAAGTGGAGCATGTCCAACAGCTCTGGGTTTGACATAGCTTTGTATGTTAGGCAGAGATCACCTCTGAGTAGGCGATATGCGACAGAGTAAAGCTGGAGTTTTTTGAGATGCTCTGTGTAGGGCATTTGTTTGAGGCCAGTAATCCACTTTGTGAGGTATTTCTGTGGCCTTTCCAGTTGCTGTAAATGTCTTGTGAGGTACATACCAAAAGGAGCGTTGTACTCTTTAATAGGTCTAATGAGTGATGAGTAGAGGGGAACAATGACCTCTTTTTTTCTGGATGAGAAACCTTTTGTGATGAGGTGTGCAACGTAGAAGGATTTCCCGACTACTGTGGTGATGTGATTATCAAAGGAGAGCTACTGTCCACCTGTGTCCCAAGGTCTCTTATCACACTTTCGTTGTTAAGTATACTACCACCTATGTTGTAGTTCATGAGTACAGAGTTTTTATCAAAGGGGATGACAATGCACTTTTTGACATTGAGCTTCATGCCATGGCTTTGACACCAGGCATCTGTCTCAGTGAGGCCCTTTTGTAGGATGTCCACATCGTTAGGAGTTTCGATTATGGCTGCTAGTCTGCAGTCATCTGCGAACTTCATTAGCCAAGACCTTCTGTGTTAACCTGTACTTCAGAGAAGTAGATACCAAATAGGAGAGGACCCAGGACTAAACCCTGTGGTACTCCACTTGTCACTGGTCTGAAGTTGGATTTGGATTCTGCTACTTTAACAGTGTGGGTTCTGTCAGTGAGCCAGTTGGCAACCCATCTTGTGACATAGGTATTTATACCTAGTTTAGTGAGTTTATCTATACTTCCAGAGTGGGGGATGGTGTCGAAAGCCTTGGCAAGATCTAGATAGGCTGTGTGAACCACCTTACCCTTGTCTACGGCTTTGGTGACTGCTTCAAAGAAGTCTATCAGGTTTAGGAGACATAATCTGCCTTTTACAAACCCAAACTGGATGGGGTCCAGAGTTTGGAGATTACCAATGTCTTTGTTTATAAATTCCATGATGATACATTCCATGGCTTTGCAGACCAGGCTCGCCATGCTAATGGAGCAGTAGTTCCCAGGGTCCATGGTGACTCCCCCCTTGTGGAGTAGGATAACCTTTTCTGTGTGCCATTCAGCAGGCACAAAGCCTGAGCTGAGGCTATGATTGAACATGGTACTTAGGTGGGGTGTCAGTTCGTTCTGTAGATCACGTAGAACGCAGCTTGGGATGTTGTCTGGTCCCATGGATGCTGTGTTCTTGGCTTTGGAGAGTGTGGTATTTACCTGTGCAGCTGTGATTACAGGAACATTGTATTCTTCTGGTATAGAGATGAGCTCTTTAGGGGGTGAGAGGAGGGTAAAGTTAGCACTGAACCTATCTGCCAGGATGTTGGCAATATCAGTTGGGTCTGTATATTTAGTGCCATTGTGCTGTACATCAGAGCAGATCTGAGTGTTGCCATTGATATTCTTGACATAGCTATATAATGCTTTGTGGTTGTCTTTAGAATCAGTGGTGATTTTGTTTTCGTAACTAGCTTTGGAGGATTTTATCAGGGATCGCAGCTTCTTACTGATGCTAACCAGGGAGCTCCTCCACTTGTGGGATTTTACTCTCTTTTGCAACTGTTTCTTCCTTCTGTTGTACAGTTTGTTTATGGCAGGGGACCACCAGATTGGCTTCCTTTTTTGGAGGATAGCGTCTTGGTTCTGTTTGGGATAGCACGATCCATGCACTCGTGTAAGTGCTTATAAAGTGCAATTGTGTAGGCTTCAGTAGTCATAACTGTATTGTCCATCTGCATGGGTGTCATGAAGTTTACCACTTCTGTCTTAAGAAGCATGAAGTTGGCTTTGAAAAAATTTTTTACCATGGTTTCCTTAATGGGGGGTGGGGGCAGGATATGGATATCTAGGGTAATTAGCTTATGGTCGCATCGGACCAATGAGGCGTTGACTTCAGGTGTGGAACACTGGTCACTCATGTTGGTAATGACTAGATCTAAGATATTGTTGCCCCTGGTGGGGGTGTGGATAAGTTGATCCAGGGCATTGGAGTTTATGAATTCCAGAAAGCATTGAGCAAAGGAGTTGGTACATGAGTAGTTTTCCCAGTTAATGTTGGGATAGTTGAAATTGCCCATTATTAGGGTGTTTGGTTGAACCCTAATATTTTCCAGTACATCAAGAAAAGAGGAGTGGGAATCCTGGGGCATGATGGGTGATCTGTAGCAAGCAACAATTTGGATTGCAGTTTTGCCCAGAGTTAGTTGCACTTGGATAACCTTGGCTGCATTATGCTGAGCAACTAGCCTGCAGGTGTGGATATCCTTAATGAATATGGACACACCTCCACCTTTGGTGTTCCAGTTCAGGTTACATGGCCGAAAAGTGTGGTATGAGTTATAGCCTGGTAGTGCAGGGGTGCTCTCACTACATAGATATCAATGTTCTCCATTTTAAGGAGTGCCTCGAGTGAGTGCATTTTGAGATTTAGACTTCTAGCATTGAGTAGCATCACCCTCAGTTTTTGCTTGCCTGTTCCTGTTACAGTGGTGAATTTGTCATTTGAACCTTGCCTAAAAAAGGCACTATAGGGGCGGCAAGAACCTTAGCCAGTATCCGGAATCCCAGGGGTGACAGGTGCAGGCCATCTCTGGCAAAGCATCGTGGTCTGTCGACTATGTCATCCCAGGCAGACAGATACTGGATCCCCTTAGAATGGCACCAGAAGCTTAGCCAATTGTTGAAGTCAATCATTTTGTCCTTGTACTGCAGCATCATTCTGGGTGATGGCAGAATGCTACTCAGGGCTAGGGTCATACCTGCCTGGGCTACAGGATCGGAGAGCTCTTCCATGTCTCTTTTCATGTAGTTCAGGGAGGTACATCTCAGGTCGTTCACACCAAGATGGACAATGACAGAGTCATATTTGTACTTGTTGTAGAGTGACTTGAGTGCATGGGTTATGTGGCGGATCCTGGCACCTGATAGGCAGCTGACAGTAACCTTTCCTTGTTTAGCCTGGTGAGTGGGACATCAGTGTGCCTGGCTATAGAGTCACCTATGACTAGTGTGTTGGGTACGTTGTTTTGCATTACTGGCTATGGTTGAGTTGCACACTGAGTCTGCGGGCTATGTGTCATTTGGGTTGTGTTGGGGGGTGGAGGTTGCTTGCATATCTGATTTGGAGGTCTCTGTTGCTTGAGCAGATTATTATTGAGAGCCTCCATGAATGTTTTTGTGTTTCTATGTGTGGATTTTGGTGGTGTAGATTTAGTGAGACTATGTGATGAGTGTGGTGTGGTGCAAGTGTTTACCTATAATATGACACATTTATCCACCATATTAATTTAATTATATATAAGACTCTAATGTATTCCTCCAACCCTTAACATTCCACATGTTTTGAATTCTTCCTTCCTACAAACCAAACTACTAAAACTTGTAAATAATAAAAACAAAGACAAGTCTACAACTATAACTGTATATATTGGTAATTAAACACAACCCACCATGGATACCAACATTTCTAGTTTGCCTATCAAATAGAGAAACTACTATACTATCTCTCTACCTACCAATACCTAAAAAAACATAAAGAAACTGGGCAACAGCTACAGTACTTACAAATAATTAATATAATTTTATGTACAAGTAAAAAATTATAAGAGACCATTAATTTAGTTAGATGTTTTGCCAATTAAAACTATGGCCCCATTAGTACATAAAGTTTAATAATCCTTTTCTATTAATCTCAGATATTAGATAATCCAACAAATTGTAACAGTAGTATAAATTATCCATTAAATATCCCAAAATTATTTGTTCATTCAACATTATTATAACTACATCTCTAAATAAATAAGAAGAACATAGTGGGCCCTGAAGAGATAAAGATATTTGTAAACTTAACATGTGATAGATAATCTTATCATACTAAATTATTATGCAAAAGTGAAATCAATGTACATGTATTTTTATAATGCTAAAAGATTTACACATATTTTATAGATCTAACAAAAGTTCTGAATTAATTCTACAAGTGTCTATATTGCAAAATTGTGTAACACTCCTAACAAGACAAATATCAAAATATTTAAAAATCATTTAGCTTATTAAACTATTTCATAAAAATGTGTCTATATTAATTTGTCAAAAACTAATTCCAGCAAACAGCCATTCATCGAACACAACCCAGCAAATGGCTGATCATTGAACATTCACTTCAGTGAATGTTGTTCTAAGGGAAGGGAGTTAGTTGGCAAGCATTAGGAAATGTGCCATGTTCCCCACAGTAGTGTGATGTCATAGTCGGTATATATATAAGTTGAGGGGCACAGAACCCTACATTGGAGGGTGTGGGGAGCATAGCCCCCACCTTGGTGGGTTTGATATAATGTAGTTTGTGCCATGGTCTTTGCTGGAGACAAGTAATTCCCTTCCCTTAGAAAAACATTCATTGCAAGTAAACGTTTGATGAACAGCCATCTGTTGGTTTGTGTTCAATGAAGGGCCATTCACTGGAATTAGTTTTTGATGAATATAGTCTTCTCAAATATATATACATTACTGAGGCCACATAGACTGTCTTGCTATTTCTAAGAGTCAAAAAATATCTGTAGTCTATATTGTATTCAGAAGTTACAATGGGCTTAATTCAAATTTCATTGTGCCTTCCCCGGGTTCAAACACATTGAAAAATTTGATTTGCTTTCTATCAAAATGGATGTACTGATTCAGAAATTTAGCACTCAAATTTCAGCTCTGATTTATGAAATGAGTTATTGCAGGTAATCTTAGTGAATCTAATAACATACAATATGCAAAAAGCTTCAAAGTTCACATGACCAAGCTTCAAATTTCAGCTTTCAAGTTATTTTCAAATATTTTATATGATTTTCTACTTATTTATTTTATTTGTTTACTGGGAAAGTCTGACTGGACACATGTCAATTTATGTGGAGGCCCAGGAAGAAAAGCTCCACATGAAACAAAAGACGATCAGAGATAACTATAACAGCAGATTACCTACAGGTAGTTTACATACAGTTTGTTTACATACAGGTAGTTTACATACAGGTAGTATTTTGTCATTCTGGTTATTTGCATTTGTAAGATCGGATTTTTACACAATGTAACTTATATGAAATCTTGTGCATTCACATTTCTGACATATGCAAGTATATGCAATAAATATATTTCTTATGAATGTTATTTAGATATATTTTTCTGTCTTATTTTCCCATTAACGTTCTACCTTATTCTATGTAATGTATTTCTACAAACTCCCATCAAAGACCTATTTAATCATCAGCTATTCATTCGAGCTTATAATATATGTATATATTTCTTAACTTACTGATACAGCTCTTTTATTAATCTTGCATATTAGATATTTCATTTCTTGTGCATTTCTACATTATTCATAAGATGTTTATTCCTCTTATTAATTCTAGTATTGCAAGCAATCTTGACTTTATATGAAAGAATTCCTGCTTGTTTAATTTGAATATGTATTTTTAGCTATTGTGGACTTGTTTTGATCTAAGCTTCACATACTGACATTTGAATTTGATTACAGCATGTGAAAGTGACAACTCACAGAACAAAACAGCTGCTAATTTCCTCTGTAGGTTTCTCATTCTTCTTAATTCTTTTAAACTGTTTTAATGAGTAATAAGCATCTAACTTTATTTTTTTCCATTAATATGTATGGTTAGAGTCAATAACACTACAATATAAGCTATTAATGTTCAGCAAAATGTAAGCAAACTATATGTCAGCAACAACTCAATATAAAACATTACTATAGCTTTTGTTTTACCAATTCTTCACATCTAAGAAAAGAAAAAAATGTGCTGTTTTGAGTAGATTCTTCACATATATACTTGAAAGAAAAAGAAAATTTCTTTCTATTTTTACAGACATCAGTGATGAACTTTGACCTGGATTTTCTTCTGAACAGCTCAAGGCAGGAAGCAAGAATCCAGCATTCTGACACAGATGGAACATCCTGTTTTTCTCAAGCTTTTTAAATTACTTGCATCATAAACACCATGTGAAAGGAGTGTGTTACACCGGAAAAAATGAAAACAAAATCACTTCTAATTAGCATTTACTTAGATCTGACATTCAGTTAATCCAGCAATGCACACACTAAGCAAATTTATACAAATAAAATACAATTCTTAATGCACACACATATGTATGTATATATATATATATATATATATATATATATATATATATATATATATATATATATATATATATATATATATAATTTTATGGCATAATCTGTATTTGTTTAGCAATTTAGAAATACACATATACATTTAGTTAAATTAAATATATTAAGTATTTCACTGAAAATATAGTAAAACAGTAAAATTAACCATTTATATTCCTCATCTTGAAATTTTTTTTAGCTTAAAAGATTAATACATACGTACGTAAGTTTTGAATTTTATAGTCCAATACAAGCTTTTTACTTAAAGGGTAAATCTATTGTTTCATAAAATAAAAGTCCTTCAGTCAGAGAATAAAAATCACTTGTTTTAAGCTTTTTAATTTTAGAAGCAGTTTTCTAGTAATTCAGCCCACTCTGTCTCTTGAGGGATATATACTGTCCCACTCCATTTCTTCAGTATTATTAAGGATTTTATTGTTGTTAATAAAAGTGGATGCCTCCTCCAGCATGTCAGATATGTGATCTTTGCAAGAAACACCAAAGTGACTTTAATAGTGTTTTTTTTAGGTTCCTTCATCAGCAGTAAACAGGATTTTCTTTTACTTGTTACTTTACTGGAATGCTTATTGTCAAATCTGACTACATGTTCCATTATTTTAATAGGTGGGCTGGGCCATGCTGTTTTTAATATTTAAACTTTTTCTAAGCTAAACATAAACTTTACTATAATTGAACATGGTGGTGAGGTTTCCATCTGTAAAGGTGCTCTCAGGGATCTATGTGCCCTTTCAATTCCAAAAGATGACGTTTCAGGTAGAGTTAATATTTTATGTAGCCATGTTGTTAAGAAGTTTATTATATTGTATGCCTCATACTTTTCAGGTTTACCACACATTCTAATGCTATTTCATATCAGTCTATTTAGTAAATCATCAACCTTATCTATGAACTGGTTATTTTGTTTTTAAAAGAAATTTAGTCTGAGACTCACTTTCAGTTATTCTCTGTTCATAATTATTTAAAGCTTCTTCCACACTGCTAGTTTGTACACTTTGTTGTTCATTAATAATTTCTAAAGGTCTCATCTTAGTTCTGGTCTCCTCTTTGAAACTTTCTATTTTGGTATCCAGTCGGACTACTTTAAGTAATACATCCTGTATACTAGATATTATTGACTGGATGTCTTTTTTGAACAAGAATCCTGAGTGCATTTTCTTGAGTCACTTATGTTAAAGTCTCTTCTCTCTTAACCAAGTAGTTGAAGTTCTGACAGGCAAATTACTGCTTTTGAATAACCTGAAGCTGTAATTATTTTCTCAGACTATTAGTGAATAAAAATACATAGAAAGTATCTCCAAATTTTAATTTGTAATAATATTTTCTTTCAGAGAAAAGTTTTCAGTCACAGAGCTTTCACCAATTGCTGCTGTCAAGTTAGCCTTTTTGGCCATCTGATCTTCCAGCTTTAAAGGTAAGGGTGCTATCTGTTGAGGCAGTAAACATTGGCAGTTTCGCCTTGCTTCATGGATATGGACGTATATGATCTTACTCGGGTTCTGCTGGCACTCAGTCCTATGTTTTCTTATTGTAGAAGTTTCCATTTTTTTCTCTTCCTCCTGCTAATGAATTTAGTTTTAAATAGCTTATAAGCAAAGTGGCTTTTGCATAACTTACCTTCTGTAGTTAAATGAAGTGGTATGGGTAGGAGTGTACTGTTTGTCTAAGCTACACATATGCATGGCTAAACACATCCAGTTACCCCAAGGCTGCAAATTCTACCAAATTAACTCTGATCCAATGTGCTTGTTCACCTTTCTTAAGCTATAAACATTTCAGAAATAGTACTGCTGCTCCTCTAGCATTTTAGAACTCATGTGAAAGGTATAAATCTACATACAAAAGGGAATAACATTAGAATTTCACCCTTTAGCCTGCTCCTTGTAAATGGGTAGTCTAGAAAGAGAGCGTGAAGCATAAAATAGAATCCTACAGCACTTCTCTGTAAATGAGTGAATAGCTGTCCTTGTTGTATGCCCCTACTACAGTGTGGTCATTAATGCATGTGACTTCATATCCCAGGGATAACAATTCAAGGGAGGATATTCCAGGGTGATTCTTTGTCACCACTGTTGTCTTGTCTTGCCCTTAACCCAATAAGTTGTTTAATTAATAGATTAGGTCTTGGGTATAATTTGGCTCCAAAAAACAAACTTGCTTAAAGATTTTCATACAGTTTTTGTGGGCATCTTGAAATTGTATAGTTCATCAGCTGAGGAAAAAAAAACAAAAGAAAGAATATAAGGAAAAGGATCTGATGAGAAGAAAAAGAATGTGGGAAAAGCCTTAAATATAGTGGCAAATATAGAGATTTCCTGGAACAACCTTATGTTGATCAGAATTTGATGCAAGAATGATCAAGGAGAGGTGAGTTGAAACCAAAGGATAAGAGGTTGATAATGGCAGCTCAGGATAGTGGGATACATATATATTGGTTTACAAAGTCCACTGAACATGTGGGAGAAACATATAAATATAGGTTCTGCACAAAAGAGTTAAAAACAGTTGCACATCTTGTTGCTGGATGTGATATTCTCATGGCAGAGGGCCTGTACACTGAAAGGTATAAGAATGTATCAAGATTGCAGCATTCAGGATTGTGCAAACACTACAATACAAAAGTCATGAGAAGCATTGGAAACATAAACTACAAAGTACTATTGAAAATGATGAAGTGTACATCACGTGGGATTACCAGTTACCAACGTTTCAAAAAAATTGAGGTGAGAAAACTAGATATACTAGTCTATGAAAAAAGACAAAAGTAGCACTGAGCACTGAAACTGCTTCATCTAGTCATTATAGTGTCTCACATAGAGAGAGAGAGACACAAAGTCATAAAATATAAGGATTTGCAGGCAGAAACAAAAGCAATGTGGAAGAAAGATACCCAAACAGGTCCAATAGTAGTAAGAGCAATGGGTCTAATAAAATAATCTATAGAGATATTTAGATATGCTGGCAATAAATGTAACTTCATATGAATTGCAGAAGGAATCAATTCTGTGAACATTTTGGGTGCTGCAAAGATCACTTTTGGATAACAACAAAGATTGAAACAATACTGATTTCATGATCATTAATAATACCCTGACTTTGGAATGGACCATTTCCATCATGGTATTAGAAGCCCAGAGAAATTAAACCAAGCAAAAGTAAAAGTGTTAAAAGCCTTTGGAGTCATTAAACCTTCCATTAGTCAGATTAATTGGTTGGTCTTCCTCAGTTTCTGGTTGTTCAAGCTATTTGATGCTGTTTATCATTAGTTAACTGATCACATCCAAACCATAAAGTACTCAATAATCACTTCTTTATTGAACGGCAGATAAGCAATGTGTTATAAATTAGTTAGATGCAGTCATATTTATACAAAAAATTCTCAGATATATGGCAGTCCTTAGGGATTCTGGTTGGTCTCTCCAGGGATCACTACAATCCTGTGCAGGTACAAATAAGTAGTCTTAGGGAAAACTACCAGCGGCAGATGGTGCTGACAGATGGAGGTGTGCACAGTATCCCCTGGGTCTGGCTAAGTGAAAAAGGACAGTACACACAATAACTACCTAGGTCAAAGCTTAAGATCCCATGCACATACAAATAGCAAAATCAATGCCTGTCAGACATCAAAAACTTTACTTAACCATGTAATGGTTGTATTCTGATAGCTTCAGACAGGGAATAAGCAAGCATCAGCTGCTCACAATGTGCATCAGACTTACATGCAATCCTAAGATATAAGCACATATGCAAAGGGCAATGCGCAGTCATCATCATTTGCACATGGTGGTGGCATTGGGGGGGGGGGCTGATACCAAAGCAGTGAGTGTGTGCAAGTAAGAAACACATTACTCTATCAGAGTATTCAGTGTTCAGGGCCAGTAACTACAGATGTATAGCACTCAACAGTACTATTAGATAGTTTGCATGTGTTTCAGGTGGTATTAGTAGCTGAATAATGTTTTCAATGTGTACCTGCATGATCATAATTAAGCACTGTGCTAGTGCTACAGCTTGCAACTTGCATATTTGTGAGCCATGTACAGTAGACTGCTCAGTTCAGTGTTGTTATCCCCGACCAAGAGAACCAGCTCTGCCATGAGTTGCACTTCTACTTCCATGGCCATGGATAGAAGTCAGGGTGCTACCTGAACATGAGCAATGTCTGTTAGATGAACTCTCATCAGGACTATGTCCAGAACCATGAACCCAAGGCCTATCACATATGGGTGTGGACACTGCAATCATGACAGAGCAGTGGATAGTGTCACTGCAGGAGTAGGATCTTGCGTGGCTACATCTGCTAATGCCTGAAGATGCAGCAGCTGTCTGGCCACATGGATGCCCGCTGTCCCCCAACAGATATTCCATCATAGAAATTGGATGATCCAGTGTGTCATTCATCTTATCTAAAAAGTTGCCCACACAGTTCTGGGAGACACTCACATCAGAATTCATGACATTCAGTAGTCACAATATCTCTTCTGAGGACTGGAAGAAACATGCTTTTGCATCCACTATGGTCCTACAAATATGGCAGTGCCTAATGACACACCAACTTCAAGAGGACAGTAAACAGTAGGCCTCCTTCGAGAACCCCCTTATCAATCCTCCTGTGTGGCACCATGCCCTCACGATGGCTACCAGGAGAAGTAACTGTCTCTGCAAACAAAGTAACTACACTAGCCTGATCAATTGTGTCAGCCTCAGCCTATTCTGTATCAGAAATCTCTGTGTCCTGGATATGTATAGGCATACTGACTGTGTCTGAAACATGTGCAGGGGATGTGGGAGTCACAAATTCAGTGTTACACTGACCCTCTGCATCCCCCAAATTTTACCTGTTCATCATCATCAGAGGTTACCGATAACCTTACATCACGTGGTTGGAGTTCCATATTGCACCTCTTAGGATCATCAATAATAACAAGCAATGACCACAACAATCAGAAAAATGGAGAGTAAAATTGAACATATATCTTCCTTTTAGTAAACTTATGTGAAACATCTTAATATATGCTTAAGGTACAAAAACTTTACAATCATATAGCCTTGAATCTTCCCTATATGGTATATAACATTAACAGTAAACAAATGGGTGCTCATTATGTGCAGGTGAGTTGGCAGCCTGCAACCCAGAAGTGCCTGTGTGAGAGGAGTGGAAAAGAAAGAAGTCTGCTAAGTGCCACAATGTAAATGAAACAAGAAAAAAAAGAGGACAGCCCCTTCACAAGTGCATATAAAAAAACAGAAAAAACAAAAAAAAAAAAAAAAAAAATGTAGTGAACAGTTGGCTGTCCCTTCCAAATCCAAAGCAAACTCTGTTATTTCTGTATGATTGTACTATGACTCACAGTTATCACTATGTATATATATATATATATATATATATATATATATATATATATATATATATACATATATGTAATATCATACATCTTAGATTATATATATGACATATATAATATCAGACATCTTAGATTTTAGATGTTGCCAAGGTGGTGCATTGGTTAGCATTGTCACCTCACAGCAAGAGGTTCTCTGGTTTGATTCTCTGCTGGGGTGCCTTCTGTGTCTGCATGGCCTCCCTGCATCCACGTGGGTTTCCTCCGGGTGCTCCAGTTTCCTCCCACATTCAAAAGACATGCAGTAGGTGGATTGGACACTCTAAATTGGCCATACATGTAAGTGTGTGTGCGAATGAGTGGTACAAATGAACTACTGCTGCAGGGCTACCCACCGGCAGTGTAACCCTTGGCTCAAGATGATTGTCACTGTTGAAGTGATGCCCCAACCCCCACGACCCCATGTGCAAAATGGTAAAAATGGTTGAGGATGGATGGATGTGTCAGACATCTTAGATATCTGCATATAAAGATATAACAATGACACTTGCTCCTTGCATACCTGGAAGATCTGATTGTGACACTCTGGGTACATCTGCACCATGTCAAGAATTCTGTTGAAACCCTCTGACTAGCTATCTTGATCTCTTATAGTGGACAGGAACTCTTCAGTTACAGTTAGTGGTGTTTCTGTAGCAGAACCACTTCCCTATAGCTACCTGTTCCCAAGCAATTACAGTGGGCCTATGGTGGGTAGAGGTTTTTGTATTTTTTCTGGTGTCTTATCTGGGAGTAGGTTCTCCCATGCCCTCTGACAGGATTAAGGTCATCAAACACCTGCTACCATATCCTGTTTTGGGCAGATTGGTTACCTGTATCTCTCCCTAACAGAAAAGTTTGAGCCATATCCTGTTTTGATCAGATTGGTCAGCTCTACCTCTCCCTAACAGAAATGTTTGATGACAGCTTTAGGCATGGATAATGACCTCATTTTCTGCATCACTATATGGTGACTTACAGGGTACATATAACTTCTTGGGTGCCATATCCCTTTATGAGATGAAACAGAAAACAGACACAAAAAAGTCAATATACAATAAATAGCCAGGATGGCTGTGACCTCAGCTCTGTGTGACTCTATGCATCCATGCACACATACAATTTTCATGTGTTAAGTGCTCACACTCAATCAGTTGTGAGGGACTTGGGATCCCAGGATGATCGCAAACTGATTTTGACCACCATATTGCCTCTGTTGTATGGCAAGCATTCTACATGGCCCACCTCATTAGTAAGGGTATCTCATCCAGGGACAAGGTGGTCATAACATCCCTGCATTCTTCCCTTATAAGACCGATGATTGAATACAATGCCCCTTTCGGCATGTACCTTCCAAAGCACATGCAGCAGCTGGAGAGACCACAGAGATTCCTAACCTGGAGAATCCAGGGCCTCAAATATCTACCCTACACAGATAGGCTAAAAGCCCTGTCCCTCTACTCAGTCTCCTACAGACTCCTCAGAGGTGACCTCTATCTGGCATACAATGCAATGTCAGACCCCACCCAGATGGGACTGCTGGATATAACACAAGTCAAGCTCCACTCAAGTAACCTGCAATCGGGACCTCAACCTGTTCTGTAACATCAATAGGATGTTGGCAGGACAGATTTGTGTCCCAGAGGTTCCCCCTTTTGTGGAATAGACTCCCTCTCCATGTAAAGCAGAGTACCTAATTAAACCTTTTTAAGTGCATCCTGGATAACTGGATGTGGAGCAGAAAATACCTTCCTGGGATTCCACCTAAGTCCTTGCTGGACACTGGCATAGGGTGCTGACGTATTGGAACATGGGTTAAATTCTTGGCTAGACTTGTAAGGGCCTCAAGGCCAATAGCCTAGTAATGTCCTGTGATCCTATGATCCCATTAAGCTCCCCCCAATACACTGCCCTACCCCAGCCCCCCAACGCAAATGAACAATATTTAAAACTCAGTTATCAGCACAGATCTTATAGCACTCCTGTAATGAAGACAACACAGGCTTAAACTTTGCAATATGTTGCTGCATTAACAAGAACAATTATAAATGCAGCATTAGAAAAGTAACACCAAACTGCTCTAAATGAAATATCCACTGCTGTGGAGTTCAGTCCAATAAAAATACACAAACAGATCAAATTTTTATTTTCCTGCTAACACAGATAAAAATACCAGGCCTTCCTGCATACTTACAGTACAATTGTCTGTGATGTGTGACAGTATGACATACAAAATAAAATAATAGATTTGTCATGTAGTATTCAGTAGCATAATTGCAGAAAAACAGACATGGCTATGACAAAAGGAAAGGATAAAAATAAATGAATTTAACATTATACAAATGCTTTTCAGCGGTCACTGCACTACACTTCACCTTTTAGTTAAAAAATAGCAACATGCCTTGACAATACACCACTGTAGAAAACAGATAAATCTCCCAACATCTTGTATTACAAACAGTATTAAAGTCTGTGCTTCAAAACAGTCTTCCCAATACTATACAAGAGTATTGGCTATATGATTACTTTATATTTAGTGCAGGGTCAGCCCTGTGAGTACTGTGAGTATGCAGATGAGCTGTGAAATCACAAGCATTCCTGAATACCAAAATATGTACTAAGTGTAGGGAATGTAAACATCATGTAAGGGTGTGTCAGGGAGAAGAGACTTAAAAAGGAGTCTGCAAGTACATTGACTGATTCAGGATAGCGCCAGTCCTAACATTCAAATGCTGGCTTTAATGACCACAGTTACTGGCCATTATTAGGGAATGCTATTCATGTTAAAGGGAGTACTTTAAGCATTGTTAAAGGTAACATATGGCAAAAAATCAGATATAGCGTTGCTATAATGAAAGCATAGCTAATGAAGGAATTCACCAGACAGAAAAAAGGGATACACCTGCAGTGTTTGCAATTTTATTTAATATCATGTGAGTATATGCCTATGTTAACAATTTGCAATATCCCAATTAAGACATTAATTATCAGATATGAAAAGATAACATTCATAACATGTTTCCATTGCATTTTCAAAGTGACTTGATACAATGTCACATTATTATTACATGAAACTTTTTATCACATTGCTAATATATGTCTAAAAACACATACAAAACAACCACCTAAATAGTGTTACTTATTAACTACCTAATAAATCACATGATAACTTGTTCCCATATCAACAGGTAGTTTATACTTTATATAACCAGTGTATATTAACATATTTAAAATATATAAAATAAGTGTCTAAATGCAAATATAAATATGTTCATATAAAATATAGCCAACTAATGATATTATAAAACAAGACAAATATACACATTTATAAAAAAAAACTCTGCCTAAGAATCACTTTAAATTTATAACACAATGGTGGAGTATTGAGTAGTCCAAGATATGTGTGGCATTCCTTGTGAAACCCTACAACCATAGGCTTCTGCAGGGGGATTAAGTCAAAGGGAGGTTATACTTGTGACTGGGAACACCCTGATTATGCAAGTATACTGAGCCATAACCTGTCTAGGATAAGGCAGTAATTATGTATATATATATATATATATATATATATATATATATATATATATATATATGTATTTTTTTTTTTTTTTTTTTTTTTATCTTTTTGTGCTGTACAGATACAAACGAGTTAGCTGCAAACAATGAGGTGCACCATGAGAGATTAACTCACCTCAGAGAGGCACAGCATAAGGATGATTCATCTAAAAATTCAGTCGTTATAATTTTCATTTCCTCAAGCACTAGCATCTTGAGCAGGCATACCTCATCCTTCATCTCAAACATGCATGTCTTCCCCAATAGCTCTTGCAGTTTGCATTAGGTGATTAGAGTACCAGCTTCAGTGTGTGTTGGTTCAGTACCTAGAAGCAGCATTTTTTAATTGATAATTATTTATGAGATCTTGTTTCCCCCACCTTTTCTTTCTTTTTTTAACAATCTGCTGTTTGCACAACTTACTGATTAAAATCAGTCATCAACAACACATAGACATACACTGACCACTGTGGCTTGGCTTGCCATACCAACACAGATAGCATTACAAACACCCAGCACTTCAGGGTCACAAGCTGAGTGTTGCCTCCACAACCCCTGCCCTACCTACTCCAACTGTGTCATGTAGCTCTGCCTTGGCTGGTATAGAGGTGCCCACTAGGAGCAGAAGCAATGCAGGTGGTGATTTTGTCACCTTGCATGAGGTGATGGTGGCTGGTGGATGATATATGGAGAGGGTCCTTAGTGCAGGTATCAGCAGGGTTGAAAATGTCCTCCATTGCATTGTAAAGACAATGTCATGCCCAGCATAGACCCAGGGAGCTGCTGCAGGAGACAGTGATGACAGTTCTGAGGGTCAGGACTAGATTCTCACTGTACTCAAGCTGAACATGGGTGTCCCCTACCTATCTTTAATCATGGTGTCCCCCAACCTTTTTTCTCCATTAGCATCCCTGTCTGAAATTGGATGTCCTGTATGTTTGCAAATGCTTCCTCACCTACCCTACCTACCTGACCCTCTCATGCCTAAGCCCCACATTCCTGTCTATCTAAAAAAAAAATGGGCATCTGTCCCACAAAATATTTACGACCATTACATACCTTTCAACTTTGCCTGTGTGTCATCCAGACACAATTGATCCAGTCCAATTGACCATACACAAATATTCTGTTGTCACCTATCACTGGTGTGGTGCCTCAGCAAAGTCATGAAACTGTGTGTACAATTGTACTTTTGTGCTGTGAAGAAGTAGATAGCTATGGTGCGCTCCCACAACAATCTGCAAATTCCTGTAGTCTTTTTCTTGTGTGCTACCCTCTGCTTGCCAACCCAGTTTTCGCCAATTTCCTATCCACTCCTTAATTTGGCCAAAAATTATATTCACAGACAACACACAAGGCCAGAAATGACCCATGGAAAAAGCCTTCCATTTATGTCCTCTGCATTTGCATGGAGTTTGGCATAGTGCAGCAATGTTGAGTGAGAGTGAATGTGGTTTAACTTCTTATTGCAAAAGCTGAATATTTCATTTTAATCTACAGTGGTCTTGTTACTATCAAATAAATGTGTTAAAACTGTTATGGGGACACAGAGTAAAACCATAATAAAACAGTACTGTGATACAGTTAAACAATTTTTAGGCTGCTAAATATATTACATTAGGAGTTCCTATGTGTTATGTTGCGATAATTACTTTGTTTGTAGCCTGATGTTTTGGCATAGCATCATGGGCTCAATTACAGCTGTATATCAGTTTATTGCTTCCTGACATATCATATTCCTAGCATATATATTTTCTTTTTGTGCTGTAAAGTGACAAACATCTGTATAGCTCTCTATATAACAGATTTCCTTAACATAACATTGGAATAATGCAGCAAGACATCATTTTCAAAAACATTGCAGCCCCAACAGGGAGACTTGTTAAGCCAACCTTTTCCCGGTCAGGTATTAATTTTTATTGCACTTTCCAACCCCTTAATTGTACTTATAGCAATCCATGTATTGTACAGAGCATGACAAATTAATGCTGGTTTAATAAAAGAAAACTAAAACAACTTACAGATGTTCCTACATGTTCCACAAAATATATTGTTACTATTCCACTCTGCAGCCGTCTCTATAGTCACCTCTACTTCTTCAATAACTTGTCACTGTGCTTCAGTAGAGTTATATTAACACTGTGAAGTAGTGATTCTTTTGTGGTGTGATGAGCTACTATACAAATGTGTAGACAGATTTTTGAATAATTTCAAGAGTTCTAATACAGTCATTAGATAAGTGTTCCGGAGTGTTTTTGGTTCACTAGTTTAGGTGTACCTGTTGGCTGCATATTGTTGTAAGCCACTTTTAATCCTTCTTCAGTGGTAATCTACTTTGTCTTTGCTTCTATGTCTCCCTCCCTTCCATATCATTATTCTTCCATCTCTGCATTTGTACCAGAAAACATATGCAAAGAAGGCTTAATGGACGTATGGAGCTTATGGCAATATCTTTGGATTTGCTTGAGTTTGTCCACGTTACTCTATCTCACTTTGTACTCTGTGCTAAGCGTTTTTTTTTTTTTTCAGTTTAATGTAATTTTAAACCAGATGAAGAGTTTGATGTATGGATTACAGTGGTCAACAGGGCAATAAAAATGAATAAACACATTCATGTTTGCTAAAAATCCACTGTCAAATATTAAGCCTCACAATTATGACATTCTATGCATTGTGCAAAGATTATAACGAGGTATAAAGGTTTTTTCCTGGCATGCTGAAAATGTTCAAATACAGATGAATGAAAATGTGTTTTATGATGTTTTGTCAGACTACTGTGGCTGTAAATGTTGTCTAAACCTTTACCTAACACAAAATTATCCTGCTCCAACATTAATGTGCCTGCTAACTACAGTGAAGCCTCTCTTGTTCAGATCTTTACATGGAAGGTGGGACAAAACAACATAGAATACTACTAATTACCATTCTGATCTCAGCACTTCAAGATATGATTACCCATGTGCTGGCATTTTCCCATCAGCAGCATAAATCAGCTTAACAGCACTGTTCTCAAAGAGTATGAGAAGAAAAAAGAAAAAAAAAATCAAAGAAGTATAGTTTTCTATTGATTAACATTTGTATGTCTGTATTACTGTTAGGAAAAGTTAATCATGATTTCTAAATGATGTTGACTCACTTCACTCATTTAAATTGATATGGCTGCTATATGTATCCAGATCCATCCAATCTGAGCATTTTAAAGCATTTATTGAATTTTGTGAAAAAAAATAGTAATTGTTCTGTTTTGTTGACTTTTTTAATCTGTGTTCCCCCAAATCTCTTTGCAGAAATATGAATTAGCCACAGAAGTAGTTGTTTGCTAGCTGCTTGTTGTTTGATCTATACTTGAAAGCTGCTTTTTCTGTGCTTTTACATTAAGAATTTCCAAGATCAGACATCTTGTGGAGAAGGTGCTTACCTGGTCTCTCTGAATCGAGAAGCATGCTGGTTGTTTGCTGTTTAATCTGCACTTGAGAACTGCTTTTTACAGTGCTTTTACATTAACATATTCCAGGGTCAGACATCTTATGGCAGAAGGTGTTTACCTGGGTTCTCTGAGCTGGGAAGCATTTGAGGAAGCTCAAAGTGTGATTATTTGTTGGCTAAAAGGCATAAGAGTCAGTTTACAAGCTTTTTTCTCAACTATAAAATTAGACAACTTGCAAGGCTGTTTGTTCATTTACAAAGAACTCTACAAAGCTTTTCCAGTGTTTCAACTGCATCCAGAGCCATCCAAGCTAAGTATATTTTCTTGATTAACTGCACTCATATTTGCTTTATATAGTGATCATTAATGTTCTTGAGCATTATTAAAGTATGTATTTAATTTTGTCATTTTTCTGTTTGCTGGATTTTCTAGTCTGTACTTTCAAGTCTCTTTGCAGAAGTACAAATTAGCCAAGGACTTAGTAGTTTCGTAGTTGTTTGTTGTTTAATCAGCACTTGAGAGTTACTTTTGTTGTGCCTTTACATTAACAGATTCCAGACTCAGATATCTTTTGACAGAAAGTATTTATCTGGGCTCTCTGAGTTGGGAAGCACTGGAGGAGGGTCAAAGTGTGGCTGTTTATTGGCTAGAGGGCATAGAGTCAGTTTACAAGCTTTTATCTCTGTTCTAAATCAAGCAACTTGCAAGGCTCTTTGTTCACTTACTTAGAACTCTGTAAAACTTTTTCAGTGATTAAACTGCGTCCAGAGCTATCAAATCTTAGATAAGGTTTTCTTTATTAGCTGCAGATGTACTTGCTTTATACTGTGATCCCTACTGTTCCTGAGCATTTTTAAGCATTTATTTAGCTTGTGGCAAAAATAGCAATTCCTATGTTTGTTGGCTTTTCTAATCTGTGTACCTTTAAATCTCTTTGCAGAAGGATGAATTAGCCAAGGACTTAGTTGTTGCTATTTAATCTGTACCTGAGAGCTGTCTTTGCTGTGCTTTTACTTTAAGAAATTTCTGGGTTAGACTTCATGTGGCAGGAGGTGTTTACCTGGTCTCTCTGAGCTAGGAAGCACTACAGAAATCTCAAATTGTTGTTATTTATTTATTGGCTAGAGGGCATAAGGGTCAGTTTTTAAGCTTTCATTTTCTGCATGGAGCTGCCCACTGGGCCACAGCAGTTAGCAGTCCTCTGTAGAGTAGAAAATGTCTAGACAGTAAAATGTTCCTGTAAATTTAGGATTAGATCCAAAACCTTAAACAGTGTGGCATTGTGTAGGAATAAGCTTAGAGCAGCTAGCTTGTATATCACATAGCACTATCATATCCTAGCATTATATAACATCTGCCCTTAACCCCAGAAACTACCCTAGGAGACCCCTGTTAAAACCCAATCCTTACTCCTAAACAGCCAACCCTATTACAGGACCAGACAACATAGATATGCAATGTCCAGATGTGTCTATGGCCACCTTGGTAGATTTGGGTATCCTAAAGTGATGTATCAGTTGTCTCATGTTCTCAGACAACCAGATAATCATTAAAGAAAATAACACAGTATGTGAGAGATGTAAATACACAACTTCCTTGGATGCAAAAATCTTGCACAAAAACAAGGTTGCAAGAAATGCACACACTACATCCCTAACACAAACCATTCAACACATACACACACACACACACACACACACACACACACACACACACACACACACACACACACACACACACACACACACACACACTTGTCTATGCTGAGGTACTTAAAAGGAACATTCCCAAATCTCAAAGACCTCCAGAGCCACCTAATGGCAACACTACTTCTAAGCAATCACTAAAGCACATACCAAAAGCAACACTAAACATCTCACATAAGACCACGCCTAATGGTCCCCCAAGTGCAAAGACCATAAGGCAAGCATGCACTTTACTTAATACCCTTGTCATTGGGAACTCCATTGTGTGACACAGATCCCCCACTCACAAGGGTAGACAAGGAGAAAAGTTGCCTACCTGATGCCAGGATCCGCAATATCATGCATGCACCCATGTTACTGCACCCCAGGTACCAGTATGATTCTTTCATAGTCCATGTGGGTGTAAATGACCTGAGACATATCTCATTAGGCTATATGAAAATATACATAATGAATCTCTTGGTATATATGCCAAAGATAGGTTTGAACTTTGTAGTGAGCAACAGTTTACGTTCACCAAGGATAATGCCACAGCATAAACATAAAATGATTGATTTTAATATTTATAGTTTTTGGTTTCATTCCTTAGGGATCCAATATCTGTAATCATGGGAGAAGATGGTCAAAATATCACATTGCTTTGCCAATAATTGGTTGCACATGTCTCCCCTAGTCTTTTGGATACTGGCTGAAACTTTATCCATCTTCTATATAGCTTTTTTAGGCAATGCAAAAGACAAAACTATCAACTTTGTGAAAATGTCTACAGGCAACCTTAAAGTGTTATTTCTGAATGCTAGAAGCCTAAAGAAAAAAACTCTATACCCTTCAAGCACTTCTCAATCTGGAGAATGTATGCATCAGAGCTATGACTGAGATTTGGTATAAAATCACAGAAGATACTCTGGGCATGCAAGGCTACAGTGTTTTTCACACATTTAGGCCAACAATAGCACAGACTGAGGCCAACTGTGGAGGTGTTTTGATCTATATTAGCAAAAAACATACCTCTGTGTTGGTTAAATAGAATGATACCATGGAGCTTATCCATGTGCAAGTTACCATAAGGAAGGTCCCTCACAATATCATAGCTAGCTACAGGTCACCAGCCATGCCACTAGATTCTCATGACTTTTACATAACCTAAACTTACTGGAGGCACTCACCATCCAACCAAACTTCCTACTTATGCGTTCCTTTAACTACTCCCTCTATATACTGGGAAATGGACATTGCCTAAAACTCACAGGCACAATGCTTCCAGGACTTTATTAACACAAACACCTGGAACAGATGGTGCACGCTCAAACCAGAGAATCAAACATACTGGATCTGGTACTCACCAGCATGAGAGAGCAATACACCCCCTCCATGCCACTTCCAAAGAAGTGGCATCAGATCACAGAGCTGTCACATTTGAAGTAAAAATCAAACCAGAAAATCCAGCTAAACCAGTAAATGTTAGGAACTATTCTAAGGCAAACTTTATCCTATTGAGTGGCAGTTTGTAAAAATTCAAGGCTCCCTCCAATCCTAAAGACCATAGCTACCTCTGCAAAATTATTCACATAGTCATTATACAAACAAGTGAATGGCAACATAGATGCTGCCATACCTACCAGAAATAAACCAAAAACAAACCCAATTGATGGATTCCTCGCTGAAACAGGGTATGTAGTAAAAGAAAAAAATTCATGGCCAAAATCAAGAAAAAGCAACTCCCTTAAAGAAAAGTGTTTTTTTTATACAAGTGAACAAGAAACTAAGAAGTGGAATTAAGTCAAACAAGGCCAACTATAAGGTCAAGATAGTCTCACAGGCTAAGGACAATTAGATGGTCTTCTTCAGCTACATCCAGAAACTTACAGGTAACACACAACAGTGTGCTGAACTGGCAGTGAATGGTAACTCCTCTACTGATCAAGTTAACATAGCAAATCTACTCTCTGATAAATTCAGCTCAAAATTTTCCCCCACACCCCCAACCCCAACTCCACCAGGTGAAATCCCCTGCAATCTACTTCCCAAGCTATCAACAGAGATCCGGTGCTGGCAGCACTCACTAAAGTCAAAAACACTGTCTCCATGAGTCCTGACAACATCCCTAATTGCCTCTAAAACATGACCTGTCAGGTCCACTTGAGGCATTCTTCAACTATAGCAGTGAAATGGGGTATATTCAAAGTGACCAGAGGAGAATAACAGTCATTCCCATCCACAATGGTGGACAATCAACTGACCCAGGGAACTACAGACCCATCAGTCTAACAAGTCTAATATGCAAAGCCATGAAATGAATTATCTTGAAAATGATGAACAAGGGCATTGCCATCCTTAGCATGGTAGACTTCCTTGAGAGGGTGACCAAGGCAATGGACACGGTTAATATAGTGTGTAGTGCATATTTTGATCTGGCTAAGCTATTTAACACAATATCCCCCTCAGGCATTGTTGACAAACTCTCTGAGCTAGGTGTAAAGCTTTACATAACTCAGTGGATTACCTCAGGATTCAAAAAGTCAGGATTGGTGTCACCACCTCCACAAAGAGATCAGTCACCAGTGGCATACCCCACAGCTCCATACTGGGCTCACTTCTATTTGGCATCTACATCTCAGACATCAGTGCTAACATTAAAGGCCCCTGTCTCACTAAGTTCACAGGTGACTGTAAATTGGGAGGTATTATAGACTGCTTGCAAAGCACAAACATCTTGAAAGTGGGTTTAACACAGTCAAACGACTGCTGCCAAAGCCATGACCTAAAACACAATGCCAAATAATGCATTATAATGTCCTTTGAGAAACTGTCACAGCAAGTTAATTACTCTATCAGTAAAACACTCTTAATAGTCAGCTCAGTAATTAGGAATCTGGGAACATATGTAGACAGAATTCTGGCCTTTATAACCAACATGTAACTAAGATAAGAAAATTATTCTATGTTGTCCAGCTTATAGGTGCTATTATGGCATCCTTGTCCAAGGAAGTTATAGTGCCACTCTACTCTGCCCTTATCAAACCTATTATTGAACACAATGCTCCCTTTGGCATGTATCTTATGAGACATTTGCAACAGCTGCAGTGCCCACAAATGTTTCTCACCAGGGGAATTCAGGGCATTAATACCCTGTCCTACACTAATCACCTAAAGGCTCTGCCTCTGTATTCAGTCTCCTATAAGCTGCTGAAAGGGGATCTTTTCCTGGCTTTCAGGATTTCCACAGATGCAGACTTAATTGATCTGTTGTACACGTGCAAAACAAACAGCACCAGAAACACTAGATCCAGGAATTTGAAATTCACTTGTGACATAAACAGAACATGTTGGAGAGACAGACATATGTCCCTAAGGATCCTCATATTATGGAATAGGCTCCCCATCCATGTAAAACTGGGTTCATCTCTGATCCTATTCAAACAATACCTTGACAATTGGCTGGGAAATCATAAATTTAACCTTGGTCTGGCCCACATGTCCTTATGGACAGAAGCCATCAATAAGAAAAGTATTATCCTAACTAACACCCCCCCACTAATCCTAAGCTACCTGCCTACTAACATACCCCATATGATACTTAGGACCCAATTGGTTTGGGGTGCTTGGCTAGGCATGTAAGGGCCCTAGTGGTCATTAGCCTAGAAACATCTGTTGAATCAATGAACCTGTGAATTATATTACTAGCTTGGTTAACCTATTATCACAGAATCCGTCACTGTCAATCTGCAGTGCACTTTCCTATGTACAACTTGCATGTTTGTCTTGCCAATGCACATAGTGCAAGTATGAGACAATACAAACATGCAATCATTGCAACACAAAGTTGCAGGAAGTTTGATTGATAATCCATTGGTTTGCAACATCAATTTATATTCAGCCCATTATGAGGAACATGTCAAAGTCCCTCACAGCAACACAGTGTACAGTAAGGACAGTATATACATTTCATTATAAAAGTATGTTATTACGTGTGAAAATCATAGTAATTTTGCATTGTCCTGTGTACACACATGCATTTGTTGCACAACCTGTGATACAGACCAAGCATTGATTTTTACAAATATTCCAATGGCCAGTTTCACATAGATATTGCTCATCTTCTCCTTTGGTGTTTGCAACTAATAAAGTGATCTCTAGATTGTGTAAATAAGATAGGTTGGAGGTCTGATACCCTACATTTAAGACTTGTCTGTGTGTGTGTGTGTGTGTGTGTGTGTGTGTGTGTGTGTGTGTGTGTGTGTGTGTGTGTGTGTAAGTGTGTGTGTGTCACAGAGAGAGAGAGAGAAACCATGTGTGACACTTGATAGTGTATTCACTTCTCTTGAGAATAATACATTTAACTATACTTACAGTTCCTTTATCCCAATTTTACAGAAACAGTCTCTCTGAAACACACTGATGATGTCATCCTGACAAAGCTGCACTATTTCTCCCCTTAAGAGTCAGACTTTTGCTGTAGTGCTTGTGAGTAATACATTACTCTGTAGATTATGTAACCTAGATAAGTAGGAGGATTGATACCCAACATAGAAGACTTCTGTGTGCACATGAGACTGTGTGTGACACTTGGTGGTGTATTCACTTCTCCTGAGAATAATACATTTAATTATTCTCAAAACCCCCTAACCTAATTTTTTACAGAAACATCATGCATGAGATACACTGATCAGGTCATCTTGGCAAAAGTACACTCTCTCCTCTTAAGAACCAGACTTTTCCTTTGGTTATTGCTATTAGTACAGTGTTGTCTAGATTACCTGACTAGATAGGCAAGAGTTTTGATACCCAGCAAGCAAGACGTGCATGTGTGTTTGTAATGCTTGTTGTTGACTAAATTTCTCATGAAGAGAATGCATTTAAATGAACACACAGCTCCTTTTATCCCAATTTTACAGAAACATTCTGTATGACACAAACTGATGAGGTCATCTGGACAAAAGTGTAATTTCTTCCCTTAAAAGTCAAACTTCTCCTGTGGTGGTTGCAACTAATACAGTGCTTTCTAGTTTGTATAACTAGTAGGAAGTTCAATACCCACCATAGAAGACTTGTATGAGCATGAGCGTGTAACACTTATTGCTATATCTATTCCCCTGAAGGGAATGCTTTTAAATGTGCACACAGCTCCTTTATCCCAATTTTTACAAAAACATCCTGTGTGGCAAACACTGATGAGATCATCCTGACAAAAGTCCAATCTCTCCCAATCCAAATCTGCTTTTTCCTGTGGTGCTTGCTTCTAATACAGTACTGTCTAGATTGTGTAACTTGATAAGTAGGAGGTCTAATACTCACCATGAAAGATTTGTGTGTGTGTGTGTGTGTGTGTGTGTGTGTGTGTGTGTGTGTGTGTGTGTGTGTGCGTGTGTGCGTGTGTGCGTGTGTGTGTGTGTGTGTGTGTGTGTGTGTAAAATGCTTATTGCTGTCTCCATTTCCCCCCGAAGAAAATGTTTTTAAGTGTACATACAGATCCCTTTTACTAACTTTTATAGACACATCTTATATGATACACAATGATGAGGCCATCCTGGCATAGCTCTCATCCTCTTAGCACAAAAAAATCTGGACAAAGCCAAAAGTAATGGGGGTACAAAGCCCGCAAGATAGAGACACATTTTAAATATTGCTCTTATAAACTTAAAAAGTTGCTAGAATAAAAGGTATTATGTTACCGTGCATTTTCTGAAGGATATGAAGTCTGAAACTCAAAATGCCTGTCATTATTCAATGACTTCAGTCCTTATTGATTTTCCACAAAAATTCAGAAAACCACAAATTTTATGAGGAACAGGCCAAAAATATGAGGCAAAAATCTGGACATTCGCAAAAAATCTGGACAGTTGAGACATATGCATCCTGACAAAAGTGCTCTCTTTCCCTTAAGAATCAGACTTTTCCTGTGGTGCTTGTGACTAGCACAGTATTTTCTAGATTATATAACTAGGTAGATAGGAATTTCAGTATTCACCATGGAAGACTTGTGACGGTGTTTTCAGTTAGGTGAACATGTGCTCAATAAACCTGTACTCTGGACAAATGTTTTAAAATCATAGATGACTACACCATCCCCTAAAGCAACTGTTCACATACACAACTTCATAGCAACATATGGGTATAGCTATATATACTGTTTGTACTGCAATGATTACCATTTTCTATTTAAATAATACCATTTCCACACATTTGTAAATTAATGCTTCAAATAACAGTATAATGGGTTGGAAATATTCATTTAATATTTTTTATAAGGAAAGTGACACAGGCATTTGTTTAGTGGGGTTGGTGGTGGGTTCCATTCTTTCATTGGCAGTTGTTTTGTGTGGCATCAATACTAGCACACAACATTATATTGTTTGCCTACACTCCTGGTTCAACACACTAATGAGGCAATTGTTTTGAAATATCAGACATCTCCTGTGCTTGCATGGCTGACACTATTCTCTATCATGTGCAACTAGATAGGTAGGATGTTTGCATATAGCAATCCTTAACTTCCACAAGTGTGACTGCCAATGGAATCCAAATTGTTTTACACATAATTGGCTGTTAAAATAATGTTATCAGATACATCTCCTTGAGAATATACTGCTGATATCATTCCTTCATAGATGTATAAAGACAAAATTCACTGCAACTGAGAGGCCGTAGTTAAAAAGAAAGTAAGTTATTGTAAAGTATAAACTTCGGACTCAACACGACTTAGTATAATTTTAAGAACAAAAAGATTTATTTGGTGGTTTTTTTTTTTTTTTTTTTTTTTTTTTTTTAAGAACAAAAAGATTTATTTGGTGGTAAGCACTTTCGCGTACCTTCCTGCATGCTTCTTCAGACCATAAAAACTTTCTACAAAATGAGCAACTTTATATACTAAACTCATCACCACTTAATTATCTAAACAAGCCATCTTGCACACTTAATAATTCAATAAAACAATTAAGGAAATTAGAAAATACTGCAGTTAAAAAACAGCATTACAAAGACATTTTCTGAATGCACTTCCACTAGAAAGTTAAAAAACAAACAGACAAAATCAATACTTAAACATTCACTATAACTGAATGATAAGGGCAATTTTCAGGATTGAGTTATTATGTTGCAGTGTGTATATATTTTAAAATAAAAACTAAAGTAAACACATATACGCAGTCTGCATTAAAATCTTCAGTATAAAAGCATATAAAATACATTTAAACTGATGAATATGTACATCGAAACACAAATGTTTAAAATAATAATGTATCATGATGAAACATACTAAATGAGCTCTGATCATAGTTGTATAGAGGTATGACTTTTTATGTTATTTTATGCTTCCTTTATAAGACTTACTAATTTGAATAACCTATAAATAATTTATGTGTTTATACTATGCATAAATATTAAAATTAAATTCCTTCATAGATGCTGTATGACTCAGTTGAAGTCATTATTCTCCTGTGGTGCTGGTTGCTGACAATGTGCTGTATAGATGGTGTAAGTGGATAGATAGGTGGTTCAATTCCATCACTGCTTTAGTAGTGACATTTATTACTGTCATATACCATTAGCCACCTGACAACTTTTATGCATCCTTCTAATTATGAGATGGAATTAGAGTGGCACTCTGTGACACTAGTAAATCCTAGCATCACCAAGGAAAATACATTTTTGTCCATACATTGTTTATATAGTGCTGACATACCTGCAGTATGTCACATTTGGAGTGCATGTTCTCCTGTGTTGTGTGACTTTGATAATGTGCTTTGTTATGTAGGATGTTTGAGTCCATCTGAGTATATCTTTCACCCTCATACTGTGTATACTATTCTGCAAAGACATACATGAGGTCCACCTGTATAGTGTTATTGTGCACTTTGAACACTTTTTAGCATAAGCATCTACCTAATAAACAGTGTTGATGTCATCCATTTAACTGTGTACTTTCTCAGTTGCACATGAACATGGTTGTGTGGTGTTTGCAATTCAAACAATGATGTTTAACATGTGATCTTGTAGTTATTTGAAATCCATCCATTACTGTTCAGTCTATGTTGGGTCAGTGTTATTGTGACTGTACATGTCACTATCACTTTTATCAAGTACATTTGCTTTGTACACATATAGATGTTGATCACTCTTACTAAATGTTAGGGTGATTTGTAATATAGCAATGTTTTCATTCAGAGTAATGATGACATTTGCATCCATGTTCCTTGTTAACATATGTAGAAAATCTTATCCTGTGACATGAAGGAATGAGACAATACACTGTCTGTTGTTGACATACAACAGCAATTACAGACACACATATCTCTTGCAGAAATAACATAATGTAATGCCTTCACATAACCATATATGTCACAATTGTGCTGACATTTCTACCATAGTACATTCAAAAACATCATGTATTGTTTGCTGTCAAATGTTTATGTGTTCAACAACCACATTCAGTGCCAGTTAGTATTGGTAGGACTTATACTGCAATGTATGAATGATATGTACCACAGTTATAATATGTCCACTTGCATTGTGAGAGTCCTCCACTATCCTTTTCATCTCAGAGATTATTTACCACACAAGCATATGATGTACTACGTTAGCATAGGTAGATGGTCATATGAGTTGTAAGGCGTCCACTGTGGCACTTTTGGTTCATCCAGATGCCATTAGCCAGCAAAGTAACATTGCTTGCTTTTCAATTCCTGAAAGATAATGTGAATGCACTGATGTTATACACCATTGTATCTAGTTACTCATATTCACTTTTATGTTGGACAATAATATATTGTCCCAGGTTGTGATTACATGGCAATGAAATGTTTATTCAGAGGATGTCGTGCTATGAATGATCCTGCAGCATGTGCATTAAGTACTGTTTTTATAGCATACCTACATAGATAGACTGGTGTTCAGTTCTATGACAGTGTGTGTCTTACATGACAGAAACAGCTTCCTTGTCAAAGAAGCAGGCATATTGTAATGCTCAGTGTTGTGGGGACAGTAACACATGTAGCTCCTTTCCAGCATTGTGAATAAATCAGATTGTTCATATTATATTCATACATCCCATGTTAAGGCACACATTCAACTCAGTTATTTGTGACAGCCTCCATTGCTATCTAATGTGGCACATTCTGTCAATACAGGGTCTTGAGAGAGCCTTGTACAATAGAAAGCAGTTTGAATCTAGTAACATCTGTCTGTCAGATAACAGTGGCTTATACACAAAAATATGGGAAGCATTTTCAGGCATTTTTAACCAGGCAGGCCATCATTACACCTTATATGGTATGATAGTGCTGTACTCCCTCCGTGTGTATTCTTCCTTATGTGATCAGTATACGTATGTCTGCAGTGTCCATGATTGTTATGCATCTCTCTGATATATGTTTAGGCATATATTCTACAATGATATGATACAAATGATTTTTAGGTCATTCCTTGCTTGCATGTATTACCTATTCACAAGACAATTACGCTCTTTATTTCATGTCTTCCTCCTGAGATGTCTTTAATACTGCAATTGTTTTCATCGTAATATACAGTTTAATGGCAAATGTGTAATTTCATAAATGTTTTTTTACTGTATAGCATACTGTGAGACCACCAGTCAGCTTGCATATATCAATTCCCTGTATATACATCCTTACATGCAATAACTGCATTCTATGCATTTTATTTATTTATTTTATTTGACATTTGTTTACTGGGAAAGTCCAACTGGGCCACAAAGTGCCCATTTACAGTGGAGACCCAGGGAGAAAAGCTCCACAATCACAATCTTTCAAAAATCAAATACAGACATATTAAATCACTAAGTATCATGCAACACTATAAAACATCAATTACAGATATTTTAAATCACAAAGTATCATGTTACACTACAAAACATAAGAGTAAAAAAATGCTGTAATGAGTAAAACATAGAACATATGTTTCTTAGTAGAATACAATGAAAAACAATAACATGAGTTGGAGAAAATATGTCAGGAAAAGCTCAATAGTCCTATTATTTGTTACCTAGTTTAATGTGTGATAAATAAGACCTGAGACAATTCTAATAAGATATTAAAGAGATATTAGAGATTACATAATTATAGATGGTGAGGGGAATTGCGTGATGTCTTAGTATGAGAGATGGGGTTCATATTACGGTTATAGAAGGAAGAAGATTATAAGAACAGTGCAGGGTAGGGTGTCTTCAGGTAGCTCAGAGTAAGGAGAAAAGAGAAAGAGGTTGAGGGAAGGTCTGCAGAGATGAAGTGGATAAGGTAAGGTAGTGGGAAAAACAAAAGAAAGGGGTGGAGTAGGAGGCTGGAGAGGGTTGTGAAGTGTGATTTAGGTTGAAGGGGGTGATTGAAGGATAGTGAGCAAGTTCAACCAAGACTGGCACAGGAGCAGGTCCAAGATTTCGTAAAGTATTCTTTTAGGAAGCCTCAGAAGGTGGGTAGGCTAGGAAATGTTTTGGTTACAGGTAAGGAGTTTATTTTTTTTTGCTACTTAGTATGAGTATAGGCTTTGTCCAGGAGATTTGATTTATTTATGGTAAGAAGTTGTTTATCTTCTGATCTAAGAGTTCTTTTATGGAAATATGTGTTTATTAAAAGAGTAAGAGCTGGGCAGGCTCATGGTTTGTGTATGATTTTACGTATTGTTATAAGCTGAATGTAGGAGAGGTAGAGGGGGAGCTCCAGCAAGCTAAGGGTATGCAGAGCTTTGCAGTAATGAGTAAAGAAGGATGAATTAGTAGCAAACTTGGACATTTTGTTGTAGGGAATTAGGGAGAAGGCAGGTTTTGGCTAGAGCAATGTTTGTTGGTATGCTCAGACAATGTTTGTTTCTGTATAGCATGCCTAGTTTTGATGTTTTTTTTTTATACTGCTTTGGCTGTGGAGGTCAAATGTAAGATTATCATCTGTTATGACTCCTAATAGTTTGCTATATTGGGCTAATTCAATTTCAGTGCAATTGGCCAAAATGATTTTAAAAGATGCTTTGTTAGGTGTGTGAGTTTCTGAGATAAAGAAGAGGAGTTTGTTTTCTTGGGAGTTGAGTAGGAGTTGTGCTGTTGTAAACCAGGTTTCAATGGAGATGACAGCTTGTTGAGTGATTTAGTGATTTATTGGGGGTGAGTTAAGGTGTTTGAAGAGCAGACTATGATAGAGTCATCTGCATATTGAATTAAGGTGCCTTCACAAGAAGATGAATGTAGGTTATTGATAAAAGTATTGAATAGTAAAGGGCCAAGAATGAATCCTTGTGGGACTCCTTTGGAAGTGGGAAGGTGTGCAGAGATGGATCCCTGGCATTTTACAGCATCTTGCCTGTTGACAAGGTAGCTAGAGAACCATTGAATAGATGAGGATGATAGACCCAGGGTGGAAAGTTGATTGAGGAGTTTACTTTGAGATACTATGTCAAAGGCTTTTGATTTATCTATAACTATTGCAGATACAAGTTTATTAGATTCATCCAATAATGTATCTTCTGTCCTTGCTGTTACTCAAGTCAGCATTTAATTAACATGTATATCACATTTTCACTCCTGTTTGATATACTGCTGTTTTTTGTCCCTATCACAGCCCTTATCAGCACATCCATAATTATTTATGTGTGCAACTGCAGGATTGACATTCACATAACTAACATTGCATCATTATTGAAGGTTTTATGTCAGAAATGATTCTTATACACTTTCTTCACATTTGCCTGAGGGATATGAGTACACTTTAAACATTTCCTCTCTCCTACATTACTAAGTTATTATGACTCATTTTGTGTAACAATTCTACCATCTGACTTCCCCTTATTGTGTATTGGTTTCCTGTACTTGCCCTTAATATGTCTGGGCTATAGCACATGGTCATATCTAAGCATTGCCTATGTGTGATCTGCTTCATGTACATTGTGTGTTCATGCTCAGAAGTACCTTTCCATGGCCACAAACACTATTGCTGGCTATGAAAAGGTGCTTGCAGCTGTGGAGTTGTGATGAGCAGCATGTACATTTGATTAGCAGTGCTGCTTATTGCACTAACATGCTTACATTGTGTAGGCGTAGCATGGCACCTACATGATTGTTAATGAATCCCATGGCACATATTTTATTTTATGAAACTTTTGGTCCACTTGTACAGGGTATTACTTCCTTATGGAGTGGTTAATGGTAGGATTTTTAAATGAAGCATTTTTAAATGAATTTTTAAAAGGATTTAAGTACAAATAATTTCAGCCATTCTAGGTTGCTAGAGCAGGACAAATGAATTGAGCTGTGTTAGTCCTAACCATCAGTCTGTTAATGAACTATTTTGTTTTACAGCTTGAATTATCCTTAGGGAATTTTCAAACTGTTCACCCACTTTTATGGTGTTACTGACTTTCTGTTTCTGAATTAAGATGCTTTGTAGACCAAATTATCCTTAGCGTATTTGTTAACAACTCATTCGCTTTTATGGGGCTACATACCATTCGTGGGTTGGCTTGGATTTTGTCCTTGAAATGAAAAGTATTGGTTAAAGTTAAAAAATAAAAACTATTACATGAATCCCAGTCTTGGTTAACCGCTACATGAAAACGATAAAAAATACCACGTTTTGATGAACAGCCACAAGTGGCATTTGTCCCTGGTCCTTCTTGGGGGACTGCTCATGATCCCAGTAGTTCATCTATGGAAAGATTGCTTGAAGCCCTGTGATCACTCTGTTTAGACCATTAGCATTTTTTCAAAAACAAGCAGTTGATTATTAGCAATACAATTCAGGTTGAAGTCATAGACAGTTAAACTTCTGTTATAGCACTTCTTAGACTGGGATTTTTGTGTTTTGTCTAAAACAAGTCTGATTTTCACAACATCTATTAATTCAATATACTTACTTATGGTTTTGATTGACTTTGTAGAAGTAAAACGTCATAAAATATTTTTCTGCACATCACCATAAGTATCTTAGAGGTCTAAAATAAAAGGTTTCTTTCCCGCAATGTTTTAGAACAAAATCTTAGCATCTTTGCACTTTCTGTGGCTGTCGCTAAATAGTGTTTTCTACTAAAGCTGTGTGCTGAGTGTGTTTGAGGTAACTATACTGGAAAATGAATTGCAGTGTATTAAAATAACAAAATAAACAGTTCTTTAACACAATGGTTTGCTATTCAGAGTATTACAGTTTGAGTATTTTTGGTAGGAAACAGGGCAGGGGGTAATGCCCTTCACCACATTCAATCATTTACTGTTTAAAATATTTTTTGTTGTTTGTGTTAGTTTGATGATGCTAGGGGTAAGTGAAAGGATTCTCAGATAAATCTATAGCCCACTCTAGAGACTGAAAGTTCTATACTTGATAATTGGGAAAGCACCAGCAGACACGAGTTCTGCAGTGACATCACTGAAGGCTGAACACAGGAGTGGGACTGTGAGTAGGTCAAAAACAAAATCCATACTACATCAGGGCACAATATCTGCTCATGACTGGCCAGTAAGTGGGGAAATAGATGAGTCATATGAGAAAGAAATGGTCTTGGTTAAGAAAAGGACAAGATAAACATCATATTATATGACTCACTTCAATGTTTTGCATGCAGGATTTTAGTAAGCTGAGTACCTGCAAAGCTCAAAGATGCCATGTTCTCATTGACACTTGAAGAAAATGAATTCAAAGGGGACAGTGAAAGAGTTATACAACAAAAACCTCTACATAAATAACTTTATACTGCTTACTATATGCTCATCACTGTACAATTTATAGATAGGTCATTTCCATTTCAGATCACAACAGTGTTTCATTCTAACTTATTGGCATGTTTGATCTAGTAACAAAAAGTGATGAAACTATAAACTAAACCCAGAAGTGCTGAAGTGTCCATCAATAACAATGCAGAATTACACAAACTCATTACTAGCATTGACGCTTCAATGGGTGCTAGTGAATTTCATAGAAAGTGTACTGTAACTTGCAAACTCTGAAGCCTAAAAGATATTTAATAAGGTCCTAGAGCCAAGAATCTAAAACAGAGAACATGACAAAGCACATTCAGATACAACTTACAGCAATTAAGATAGTATGCGGACTTTACCTTATCGGGACTTTTAAGGGTTATGCTCCTGGTTTCACTCACTTTGCATTTAATTATTTATTTATTTGTTTATTCATTTATTTATTTATTTATTTATTTATGTTAATTTGTTATTTAGGTGTGACCTGGTCCAGTGGTCCTTTTCAGCTACATTGTGGGCAATAAACAAACACAATTGTGACATTTAAACATTAAATGATATTAATACAATGAGAAGTTACAGAAAGAAAGAAAAAGCATTTTACAGAAAAGAAAGTAAGTAGTTATAATGCACTCTGAACAAATGTAAGTGCAGTAACCAAGTGAAATGTTTCTTGCATTACATTAAGCAGGCTAGCAGCTATTATGAAATTAACTTAGTAAGTACAAATCACTGTATAGTGAATAGTTTTGTAATACTTGTTGCTTAGAAACACTAACTGAGAATAAATACAGCAAGGAGATACATAATGCAGTTATGTGGCAGCAGGTTTTTGAGATGAAGACTGAATTATCAACCTGTATCTATACAGCAGGAGCACTGGAATTATTGTTGATGGAAGAGCTTCAGTTGTTTATGAAACTGTGAAACATTGCCCCACCTTTTCCCTATTTACTGGGGTTATATTAGTGAACTTTTCTTTGCTGCTATCCTGCTAGACTGCATTGAAAGACAAAGCACAGGTAGGGATGGGATAAGGCCTTTAGTGGGGAGAATATGGTGCTCTTCCATATTTCACTGAAGTAAAAGGTAAAGCACTCACATTGTTATATTACTGGTTTTGGCACTTTCTACAGAACAAAGGTATTGATGTATACTCTTTTGTTAAATTAGTTTGAGGCATGTCAGGACTGACACTTTCTGATGATGGCCTGATATCTTTTCATTTAGCAGCTATGCTGGAGTATTCCTCATATCATGACCTCCTGCAGGCCTTTTTTCATCCTTGCTGATTGATCAGTGTCTGTACTCATAACTTTCACTATCTTCAGTGAGTGTCCTCAATGCTGCTGTTTCAAAGACATTTCATATAACCACAGCATCTTCACCTGCAATTTTATTTCTTATTTATATGAGTGTAGGTCTAGCCATGTCCAGTTATTGCAGACAAACATGCAGGTTTGCAGATGTCAACGTTAAAAACATCTAATCCTTTGTTAAAGAAATTTGTCATTATATGCAGAAATCTCGCATTACAGTCAAACACAATATCATTGGCTAACTACTGGTATTTGAAGATATTGTCAAACTCTTAATTTTATTGTATACAGGGGAAAAACAATGATAGGTCAAGTTACTGATCCAACAATTTACAGAAAGACGTTACTTTTCAAACAAAAAAGTATTGTTCCGTTGTTTCTTTTATATTGCTAGATGTTCTGTTAATAAAACTACAGGATATTTTTTATTGATGGAGTCAGTTCCAGGTTTCCAATGTCCCTTAGTCATATCTATGTAATGAAAGGTGAGAGGATCTCAAAGGCTATCTTGCTGCCTAGGAAGCCACAAGTGAAGAGACCACATTTGTGCAGTCAACCCTAGACATACTGCAACAAGTACAATGCATTGCAGTTTATGTTACTTACTGCCTTCGAGAACAGCCAGCAAAAGTCACCACCTCATATTATCTCAAATGATCAATGATTAACTAAACTTTTTTTAAATAATTATATAATTGATGGAATAGCCATACTGTCAATGAATGGAACACATAGCTGAAATAAGGAACTGCATCTGAAACCTTCTAGAAATTGACTGCAATTAATTTAAGAAGTAAAAACAGCTGTAATTGGCAAAAAGTTGAAGTACATGATATATTTACATAGTAGGAAATGGCTAATATGTGACCACTAACACATTTCCAAACTGATGCCTGAATGGAAGCACTTTTATGCCTCTGCTGCCTTTTCTGAAAGGCATCTTAATGCACTCATCAGCCTTTATTTAAATTGTTTTCCTCACATCTCGCTGAACTTTACCAATTGAGTTTTATAAGGTCTTATATTACGTTACTTCACTGCCATTGGAAGAGGGTTTGTTCCTAAATATTGTTCAACTTTATAAAGCAATTGCATTGTCACTGTACAAGTCTGTCATTTTTTGTAACGTATTTCAATATCCATGGATCATTAGCACATTTACCACTTGTTTACCACATACTGATTCTCTTAGAGATAACATATTATTACACTATATGTGTTTTTAATTTTGTACAAAATATGGTTATGCTACATGGCATAGGATGTATAAAGCTTCTCATGCATCTTTTATGTAGACATTTATATTTCTTATTTACAGTTTCTGCTTGGAACAGATACTTATCTAATTTCTACTTCCTCAGCCCAAAATAAATCATACCTGCCTTAGAAGCTCCATTTTGGAGCAAGTGTAGAGGGTTTTTTACTGTATCAGTGCCACATTGCAAACTTACATATTTGTCATTTCATTTTATTTTAAGTTGGTATACCACGTTTATCTGTGGGAATGTTATATATTTATCCACAAAAAGGATATGGTTTGCACTTGAGATCAAAACCTGTAGAGGGAAATTTCAAAAGAATGGATAAATATATCATTACCTACTTTCTGGACTGATCTGTTGCTATTATCCATGTCCATTGGTACCTGTGTTATTACAGAAAAAATATATTTTTTTATAATTTTCACAAGTCAAAGTATGCCTGTGCAAGGCATTATTAGAATCTTTGGTTTTGAAGGAATAAAGATGTTCCTAAAACTACAGGTAAGTCATTCCCATATAAAAAGCTGGATACTCTGAGCATTTACCAATATAAACAACTACTAAACTCTTACAAGTAATATGTCCTCCTACATGAATAATGTAATCAGTGTGTTCAAAGACAATGTAGGGGCTAATGTAAATAAATCTGCATACCTTACACATACCACAAGCATACATCTATTTGTCTTTACAAGTATAGGGCATCTCAACATAAGTTTTGTCTTTCTGTAAAAAACTTTTTTAAACAATTATATTTTTTGTATGTAAAATTTGGTCTTGGTTCAATTACTTTGAACAAATCTGAATTCCCTTCCAGAATATTCCACTTTCTTTTAACTATTTCTCTGATAGCATAACTATTAACTGACATATCTAACATGAGGGTAGGACCTTTGTGCAGTATATAAGTTTCACTAAAATTGTCAGTTAAGGAACTTCCACTGTCTAAGGTTCCTCCCCTTTTAAGATTGCTATAAAAAAGTATTTATTTTATTACTAACCTATTCTGCTACCTTACATAAATATTTGTGTTCGTATCATATCTGCATAAATAAGGAAATAATATTTAATATTTCTTTCATATATTCGCTATCAGAAGTGATCATCCTGGAAGCCCTAATAAACTGTCCCCTAGAGATATTTATCTTAATAAATCCAGGGTGACCACTTCTGTAATGCAGGTAGCTGTTAGAAAAGGTACCTTTTCTATAAACTTTACTATCTAACTTTTTTCTGTCAAGTTCCACTGTAACTGAACATCTAAGAAGTGAATAGTTGTTCCAAAATCACTTATAGTGAATTGTAAGTAATCTGATACTTCATTAAGTTCTTTAACAAATTCATTACATTCAGTTGTTTTCATGTTAACAATCAAAAAAAAAGATCATCCACAAGCATAGCTCTTAACCTGGAAACATCAAAAATCTGGACAAACACCCATAAAAAATAGGTACAACTGGCCAAAAATCTGTATGCTGGTTAAGATAAAATTTGCATACATAATTATGTAACCCCACCCACTCCAATGGAATTGTGAGGTACCAACTTTTAAACGCAAACTGAAGAATAGACAAAATATGATCATGAAATACAAAGTAAACAGAAGAACAATAATGTTTTATTTATATTAATATCTGAACTTGTACAAAACTAAAATACAATTTTCTTTTAAAAAATAAAATGATCTGCACTTCCGCCTTCTACATTAATATTAAATAACACAAAATATAACCAGAACAAAGCTGTTTTATTTATATTAACATCTGAACTTGTATAAAACTTTGAAATTGTATAAAACTAAAATACAATTCTCTTATATAAAAATAAAATTAACTTCCACTAGTCTACTACACATATAAAATTAAAATAAATACAATCTGTGTAAACATTACAATCAAATGAATTCTTTCTAACAACTAGTACACTGACTGGTATAAAATTTAAATAAATACAAATTAAATAAGGTCTAATTTCTAAACTGGTATAAAACAAAATTAACATAAATACAAATCAAATGTTTGCCTGTTAATTAACTAACTACTGAACTAATACAAAATAAACCCATTCATAGAGTTAAAATGAAACAAAAATGGTAACCAAATAAAATAACCAATTCTTTTTAAATACTCAGTCACAGATCACAGATTACTTAATCTTGCTCTTCACCTTCTTCAGTCATGATGGCCTCTAGCTGTGGGTCTGGTAGGGCTTCCTGGATGGCATATTCTCTATTGTAAGCTATAGTTGCTCTTTTGCTGCTTGTAGAATGGGTGGTGGGACTTCCACAGAAAAACAGTTTCTGTCCTCATACATTTTGATTGCTAAATATGAGTTAAGTGTTTTGATATTTAATGACTGCCTCAGCTCTGTTTTAACTTTACTCACCATGCTGAATGCTCACTCAGGATCACTATTCTAATGTGGCAAACAAAGCAGCATTAATATGAGCTGTTTAAAGAGAGGTGTTCATTCCATTTCAAGGCTTTGTATGACTGTTGACCAGTGCTTGAGGAAAAGTGCATCTGTTTCAGAGTCCTGACTGTGCTGTTGCTGTGGCAGCTTAAAGTTAATCACTTGGCACATGCCAAATTCATCCTTAAATCAACTACACTCTTGCCATGACTTGTAAAGTCCTAGACAAGTTGCAATGTTCATTACAACTTCATTGTAAAGATTTAATTTCAAAGAAGGGTTCAATAAACTGCCATTAGTTTGCAGTATGACATCACCAACAGGCATATGTTTTCTCATTTTCAGAAGGACTGCAACATAAAATGCTTTTACTTGCTTCTATAAGGTGTGCACAGTCACAGTAACAACAATGTCATCACCATTTTCATCCAGATAGTTTTCAACATCAGGTCCAAAATAAAGACACCGCTCCTGCAAAATATTATTGTCATCCTCAAAGAAAGAATTACTGGTGGTTCTGATATTACCTAGAAATTCTACAGCATCACATGGCTTCAATAACCTGCTTATGTACTCCTATAGATGATTTGTGATATCACTGTACAGAGATAAAAGCTGACTGCTTCTGGCCTGCAATTGCATATTAAACTTAAGGAGAGATCCATAGCATACTTCAGGAAAAGGAATACCAGTATTACCTCATAACTATTCAGCTATTCTGTTATGAGGTCTATTCTGTGTGACCGAAGCTGATACGATTGGAAGTATAAAAAAAGAGCAGGTCACAAGTCCCGTATTTGCTTTACAACTTTATGAAGACTCAGCCAATGAGTGGGGGTATGTCAGATCAGTACAAGTGGCTCAATGTCAACAAACAATGCAAATTTGTTTAGCTTCTGTTGCCTCTGTGCACTATGTGAAAAGTGATTATAAATGTCTGGTATTAAGTCTTCTACATCTGATTTCATTGCTTTCAAACCTGATTTGATGCAAAGGTCTGCTATATGGCACACGCTACCCATACTGAAGAGATCAGGACTGATAGTCTCTAATCATGAGAGTACAGAATTGTATTTACCAACCATGACTGCAGTATTATCTGATGAGTATGGAGACATATTATTTGTTGGAATATTGAATCTATAAAGACTTTCCATAAGGCAGTTGTATATCACTTCACCTATACCTGCCACACAAATGGACATGTCTAAGAACCGAACAACATTTCCACACTTTGCCTGGTCAAAAAATCCAACCAGTATCACAAGGAGTTTAGTATCTCCCATGTCAGTGCTCTGATCTAAATAAATGCAAAAAGGCTGCTTCTGACAAACTGCTGTAACTTCTCTGTATCCATGTGCCTTTGCAGATCATGGCATCCTCCATGGCCAATACTAATGTTATCGTGACACACTTTACAGAATGCATACCCTTGCCCAAGCCTGCTCTCACTTAACTAATGAAATGACATTTTCCAAGCTGCTTGGAATGAAGAGTATTCTTTTTTTGTCAACATGACAACATGACCTGTTAAATAAACACAAAAACCTCCTCTAAGCATGAAGACATCGACTATCTTGCAAATTATTTAGTACTACTAATAAATAAATATATGACTGAGAGAGCACCTCATACCTTTTCCATCTTTAGGTGTTTCTCCCTTTGACTGGTCTGCATTGGTGATCAATGGGTCCTCAGTTGCACTGCTTGTGATTGGTACATCTACTACTGCAGGTGCAGCTTGAAATGAAGCCATTCTTTTTTCCTGGACCTGAGCTATTTGTAAAATGAAAGAAAAAACTACTTAACCCCCTCTAAGTATGACAACAGAAATTATGCCGAAAGCCACATTATATTACTAGCAGAGGTACTACTCAGAACTGGTCTTACCTTTTTCACCTTCAGGCATCTCTACTTGTCCAAGTTGTCCCTTAGACTGTCTGATGGGAGTTGTGCTTCTTTTTGAAAAACATATTGAGCCTTGTGCTACAGGTGCAGCTGCAGCAGGTGTGGCAGAAGTATTTTGTAAACTACTGTAAAATTGCATCATGCAGCAACTAGTCAGTGTAAGACAAAGAGAAATAAAACAGTTTAGGTGAGCTTGCTGGCTTGGGGGTATGGCAACTATATTAGAAAAACTGCGGCTTTTGGTGCCTTTACTCTTCAATCAAGTTCATTAAATAGACAGGGTTTATGACAAACACAGCTAGTCACAAAGACACACACATACACACACACCTATTACAGCATTTACATGAATGATTTATAATTCATATGTTCTATATAACAGAGAAAAACAGCTGCATATGCTTTATAGGCAAGGTGTGAAATGTCATGGTGGGATACAGAAAGACAATAGAGAAACCTGAATTAGGCTTACAGAAGCACGGACAGCTAACATACAGACAAGACATGACCCATCACCAGCTGATCTACTTTTTTTAACTATATAATGTCTACACATTACAGAAACTGGCCCTTGGGACAGTGTTAGTGTATGTACTTTGTAAAAAGCAGAAGACAGTTACTCTATGGTGGGCATACAATCCAAAATTAACCTGAAAATGTGATTTATGTGTATTCATTTCTGAACACATATTATGGACCGGACACATCAAGACAAACTACCCAGTTAACAAAATAAAACACAGTAGCTAGTGAATCTTTAACTGCTGCTTTTCGGATCTTTAGCAAATGTGTAGCATGCATAACATGCTTCCCAAGTTAAGAGACTTGTATTGTCAAAGCTCAACATCTGTGAAGCCCTCTTCCCATATGCTGTTATTTATGGTATCTGTAAACTTGTCACAAAGTTCTCTATTGTGATTTAACACCTTAGTCCAATTTTTAAGGAACAGCATGGAGCAGGGAGCCAAGAGTAATTGAAGCAGCACAGCACAGGTATTTTTTACAACACAGGCCTCCCCATCATTCCCCTCCTCCAGCTAGCCTACACAGAAAACTCTCTGTCTAATTGCACATGACAACAAAGCACAGATTAGAGGCTATCAGCTGGTGGATTGTTTTCATGAATAAAAACAAGAGCAGACAGCATATCTCTCAATCTGCTAAAAGACAGCCAAATATGTAAAGGGTGGAGTGTGTGAAGGACAGAAGTCAGGCAGATAGCTTAAATATTGCCTTTATGAAGCTGGTACAATAACACACTTTGTATTATAATACATTTTCTGAAGCATTTGAAGTCTGACACTAAAAGCACCTGACATTACTTTGCTTACTGACTTAGTACAGTTCTCAGTTCACCAGGAAATGTACATTTCACAAGACAAAACACTTTAGCACTATTAATTTTATACTTCTAGGACAGCAAGCCCTATGTTGGGTAAAAGTGCACAATACATACACAAACTGACATTGCTCCATATCGTAACAAGGTGCAATATTATTAGCAGCTACATCATACATACACTATGGGTAAAATATGAAACAATTAGTATCAGCTTACTAACAACTTCAGCTACAAAGCTCACCAGATGGTTAAAATCTTTTACTTTATACTTGCAAAAAAGTTCTTTTGATGACTTAATAAAATTCAATATTATTGTCCATGAATATACTTATAAAAACTTGCAGGGTGGGGTGCCTTCCTCAATAAGAAACACTATGGGCAGGATTCACGAAGGCTTGCACGGAGCGTAAGAGACGTGTAACACTCCATGCAAGCCTCGCGATCCAGGAACAACCCAAAACTCCGTGTAAGAGACCAGCTAAAATGTCTCTTACACGGACTGGGTGTGGATATGCTAAATACCTCACTTGCAGCCGAAAGGCATGCAAATGAGGTAGAGCAGCGATCCACAAAACAGAAAGCAGCCCATGTAAGAGCCGTTTTAGCTGCAGAAATGTACTCAGTTGACAACTGAGTACGTTTCTACAAAAATCACAATGGAGCCATGTCAGCTCCAAATAAAGGGTGCATATGTGTCAGGCAGCATGCCAATGGCCAAATATGTGGCCAGTGGCAAGGTACCCCGATGCAAATATTAAAAAAATATAATTTTTTTTTTCGGCAATCGCCAATGTTTAAACGCAGTGCAGCCCCGCGCAAACGGGCTGCGCTGTATAAAACATAAAAATGAAGGTTATAAACCCACAAATGTGGGTTTTATGCAATACATGGAATGACAATGCAGGGACCAGCAGACCAAAAACAACATGGCCACCGTGTAGTGGTTGCTAAGGGGGGAAGCTGAGTCTAAGACATGTAACTAAGCATTAGTAGGCAATCTGATGTAAATGAGGGTTAGGATACTGAATCCCACAGTCACATAGCAAATGAGCACATTCTGAGTAGTGTAAGAGATACATAAGGGGGAGGAATAGAGTAGGAGATAGGTGACATCACAGGGGGGAATGGTAGAAAGAAATGCAGTTCATTGGAGGTCAGTGTTATATGACAAATGACAGACACAGATCATGGAAAGAGGAGTGCCACAAGATAAGCATGGGAAAGTCAAGAAATGGAAGGTGTACACTGTTACCTACACCAAAGTTTCTTGCTGGGCGTGCATGCACACATGTGAGTGCCATGAGGCGCGAGTAGGACAGTGTGTGCACGTGTAAGGCAGACTGAGCATGTGGGAGCGTGTTGGTAGATTTGTAACACTGTTTGCGCTGGTGTGTGCGTGTTTTAACCCGAATAAGCAGATTCTGAACCGTGTAAGCATATGTGCGCATGTGTAAGCCACTGTGAGCGTGTTTCTGCTGGTATGCACGCTGCTCCCCCCCCTGAGGAAACATAAAGGAAAAAGGAAGCGACATAATTAGTAGGAAGCTAGCAGGGAATACTGCTGGAGCTAGCAGGTGAAAACAATTAGCAGCAGGCAATTACACAGGCAGAATAGTAGCTCAGCCAAGCACTTAAAACTCTGCAAACAGCAGTGCAGGATGTATCTCTCCAGAGACACTGCAAGACAGGAGTAAGCTATTAGAAGTGAAAACTGAAAAAGCTGAACTCAGAGCAGAAATGCTAGGGGCTGCCATAGCTGTCATAATGAGACATAGGCGACTTGCTGAGGGTGGTGACAATGCAGATGGTGCCAGACAACCCACAGTGAGGAGACAGAGAAGAGTGTACAGGCCCAGGGTCACCTACCATGGGTTACATGAGCTGGAGATAGTAGAGCGCTATAGAGTGGACAGAGACCTCCTGCAGCAAATTGTCGAGCTGTGCAGGCCACGCCTCACACACAGAACCAACAGAGAGGAACCCATCCCAGTGGAAACCAAGGTATGTGTTGGCCTAAGAATACTAGCAACAGGTACCTTCCAGAGACCAACTGGTGATATGATGGGGATATCACAGGCATCAGCCTTCAGGGTACTGCACCAGTTCCTGGATGCCATGTCAGCACATGTTGGTGATCATGTATATTTCCCCAATGCCCGTGAGGTATTGGCCAGCAATATGCGTCTCGTCCAGCAAATAGCGGAATACCCTGAGGTAGTGGGTGCAATAGACTGCACGCACATACGCATCAAAGCACCAGCCGGTGAGTGGGGTAGGGCCAACATTAACTGCAAGGGCTTCCCCTCCATCAACTGCCAGGTCGTGTGTGATGCCCAGGGCATAATATTTAATGTGTGTGCTGGCTGCCCTGGGAGCTACCATGATTCCCACATCTGGCATTTGACGCAGCTGTACCAGACATTTGCCAATGGGGACATCCCACACGGACACCTAGTGGGGGATGCAGGTTATGCACTGGAGCTGTGGCTGATGACACCCATCAGAAACGCACACACACCTGAACAGCCACGCCATAATGAGGCACACGCACAAACACGTAATGTAATAGAGCGTGTGTTTGGGCTGCTCAAGTCACGGTTCCGGTGTCTGGACACATCTGGTGGAGCCTTGCAGTACTCACCAACTACATGTACCCAAATTGTCATGGTATGTGCTATGCTACATAATATGATCTTGCGAAAACGGCTGCAGCAGGACCAGCATAGGGCTGGGCCAAACAGCCCCCCACCATTGCCAAGGCCATCACAGGCAGAGCGTGACTCAGAGGAGGAACAACCTGAGCCTGCCCCAGTAGGCAGAAGGAGGTGTGCCCAGTATGCCCTGGCCTTGGCAAAGAGGCAACGCATAGTACATACACTGGCTCAGTAGGAACCCTGGGAATGATACCCCTCTCTGACTCACTCAAATAATAACAGGGATGCCTAAAATGACATGACCTGCTCACAAACATGTACAGGGAGTGTAATATGTGCATCCGACAGAGGCAGCCCTGCAGCAGCACCTGAGGCATGAATGCCATGTGTTAAGTAATGTAACACCATGTACTATATGCACACTTGAGAACCCTGGCTAACATCCAACCTCACCAAGCATGAAGCCACAATATGATGATGGGATGATCAATTGCAATAATTGGCTGAAGTAATGCAGTTAGTCAAAGGGGAGCCAATGTGTTTCAGCCTGGGAAGACATGCTAAGCATGACATGATGCACCACCTGCTAGGGGTGGCATGCACCTATCTGTCCAGGCCCCATGGATACTGGCAAAGGCTGTCAGTACCCACAGCGTGCCCTGAATAGGTAAGTCTCAAAACACAAACCCACCTTCATAGGTACCACAAGGGATAGGAACCTAGATGTAATGCTACCCAATGTCAGAAGTCTAAACAGCAAGATGCGTGTAGTGTAAATGCACACAGTATGGAGAATGTTGATATCTGTCCTGTAATAGAAAACTGGGTCAAGGCTCACATCAGCACCCTAACACTACCAGGTTACACCTCATACTGTGCTGTACAGCCTAAAAACATGGAACAATCTACAAAAGGAGGGTGACTAGCAATAATTGTCAAGGATAACCACACCCCCATGTTGCTACCACAACAAGAAGCAGCATGGACTAGCCATGGTCAAGTACCAGTGGCTAAAACCGCCTCCCAGTATATAGCCTGCTGCAGACTACTGTCCTAACACCAGGAACTGCACCTGGCCTATGTTGGAATACATGAATATATCAAGCCCCCCAAACCACATTATATTGGTTGACTGAAAATACCCAGACATACACTGGGAGCATTATACTAGCATCAGCACAGTAGGAGAAAAGTTCCTAGAATCCATAAACCAAAATGCCCAGGAACAACGTACCACTCCCACAAGAGGGGTAAGCATACTGGATGTGATAATCAGCAACATGTGTACTGGATGGCAAGATGAGAAGTGTATCCCTCACTGGTAAGACCAGACCATAGAGTAATCACACTGGATATACACATCCTGACCACAGTCCCTGGCCAGAAAACCACAGTGAAAAACATGTGTAAAGCATAAGTTGCACCCCTCCAAACTGATGTGGAATCCACTAAAGGCCCTGTGCAGGTGCAAAATATGGGACACACCGCAGAACCTGTTATACAGGCATTCCATGAACACAGCCAGGAATGCTTGGATTATGCAATCACAAATAACAAGACACAATGCCATACACGCAGGCATCTGGCATGCTGGACTCCAGCCATTACCAAACCATACAAGAGAATGAGGAAGCTACTACATGATAGAGCAAACATAAAAGGGAAGTAATCACTGATCAGTAGTATGGCAATAAAATATGTCCACACATACAATCCACTAAGGCCAGCTACAACAAGTAGAATCTGTGAATCCTGAGGCAATGTTACACCTGCCCCAAGTACACAGACAACCCTCAACTCCCCCCAATAAATACAAATATATGTGAGAGATGCAACCATTTATCCAAACCGGAGGCTGAGCTCCCCCAACTCAGTACTGTCAAAACTAGTCAGGAGGAGAAGGTAACAACACACACCACAAACCCAGTCCCACATAGACCTATCACAACTGTAAACCAAACACATAAACACAGAAAAACATTCCCGGAGGCCGTAATTACAAACACACCACACCAACAGAGGCCTCCAAAGTAGACCCCCAAGCAACCACAACCTCCAAACATAGCACATGCAACACATAGTACACAAAGCTGGTGTGCCAAACAGTCACAGGCCAGAAGGAGAAACAACATGCCTGATACAGTTGTAATAGGTGTCTCTATAGGCAGACACACTGCTGTCCACTCACCAGACTGAACAAGGGAAAGGGTACAGTAAGCTGCCTGTAGGCTGCTACAATACGCCACATAACACAAGTACGCAGGTCACCCCAAAGCAAGTAGAAATATGATGCAGTCATTGTCCATGCTGGTGTGAATGACCTGAGATGTACATCCCTGGACTACATGAAAAGAGACATGGATGAGCTCTCTGAGTATGTACTCCAGGCCGGTATGACACTGGCTGTTTGCAGCATCCAACCCTCACCAAGAATGATGCCACAGTACAAACACAGAATGATCAGCTTTAACAGGTGGCACAATTACAGCTGTCAGTCCAAGAAGATCTAATGTCTGTCTGCTTGAGATGTCATGCATGACAAGCCATGCTGCTGTTCCAGGGATGGCTTGCACCTGTTACCCCTGGGCGTCTGGATATTGGATAAGGCTTTTGCCACCTCCATAGAGCCGTACGTAGGCAAGGCCAAAAAGACTAACCCACCACCCTAGAAAACATGAGTGGTAAGAAACATAAGGGTAATGCTGACCAATGCCAGATGTGCAAACTGCAATATGCATGCTCCTGAGGCACTTCCCAGTATGGAGAACATCGATGTCAGTGCAGTGACAGAAACCTGCTGCAAGCCTACTGACAGCACACCAGCACTACCAGGTTATACCTCATATCATGCGTTATGGCCCCAACACCTGGACCAAAACATCAAAGGAGGGGGAGTATCCATATGCAGCACAGACACCCATATGGCCAGATAACTGACAATGCATGAAGCAGTGGAGACCACCCATGTGCACCTAACTGTAGTCAAAACTGCTGTACAGTCTGTAGCATGCAACAGACCACACTCTCACACACAGGAACCCCACCCAGACATCCTGAAGACACTGGACAGTATGAATGTCCCACCAAATACCAAACAAGGTACTCACAAATTACCACATAGGTGGTAAACCATTATGTATGCAAGGAGTAATCAGGGACTTAGGGACACAAGTCGACAGTAACCTGTTATGTGACACTCACAATGCCAATGTGACTAGGAAGACTGTCTATATTGGACACCGTATCATGAAAGGATTCACATCTACATCAACAGAGGTCATTGTGCCCCTGTACTGTTCTCTTATCAGTCCCATAATCTAGTAAAATGACTCATATGGGATGTACCTTACCTGACACCTGCAGCAGTTAGAAAGACCTCAAAGGTACCTCACCAAGAGGATAAAGGGTCTCAAATATATGTCATATGCTGCCTGGCTGTAGACACCCCAGCTGAATGCAGTCACAGACTGCCTACACAGAGGCATGGTATGTCTGTTGTACAAGGCCAAGTACAACACAGGAGTAATGGACATGCTCCACCCCAGGAAATCAAAGCCATTGGAGCTGTGAGAGTGACAGATGTCAACCTCAACACATAATAAAATAGGATGTGCTGGAGGGACAGATACATAACCCAGAGGCTCCCCACACCCTGGAACAGAATCCCACTCCATGTTAGGCAGAGCCCCTCACTGACACCCCTCAACAGGAATATTACCAAGTGGATGGATGATCGTAGATGTACACTGGGGGTCTTCACTGTGTCACGTCCAGACAGAGGCACAGTAAAGTAAATCATAAATGGCCATAATATTCACATAGCAAGGGGCAGCGAAAGACACACACCCTCTGGCTAGGCTTACTAATGCCCTAGGGTGGATAGCCTAGTATGAACCTATGAACTTATGAAGATACAAATTGTACAGGACACTAAGGATAATCACAAGGCTTACTCAACTGATGGTAGGAACCATGTTGGGAAGTCACAGATATGCTCCGAATCACACAAATATTACAAACAACATACCAAACACACACACATATTGCCAACATACAACCTGACAGGTGCAGTGCAACCCCCCCCCCCCGAATGCAAAATATCTATCCCAGCAGACTGCTGGTCCCCTGACATTGCAGATGCTGAGGTAACAGCCATCATCTACAAAGCAAAACACACAGCAGCAAAGGTATGAGATGGTGTACTGGGCTGAGTCCAACATGGACTCCAAGAAGAATGGAATGCCAAATCACACTACTGCTCAATGTCAGCCTTACCACAGGATATGTACCCAAAGAGCAGTGTACAACAACAGTGGTCCTTCACAACAAAAGTGTTGCCTGAATGGATACTGCAAACTACCACCCCAGGATCCTGACAAGCTTGGTCTGCACAGCTATGGAAAGAGTCAGCATGTACCACAGACATAAAGCTATCGGGGACCTACTGACACCGGACCCTACCCAGTGTGGCTGTCATAAGTGCAGATCCTGCCCCTAAACATGTCTGACCCATTTGAAACAGTCATTAAGGTCATTGATGAGGGCAATGTGGTCCACACAGCATAGCTGGACCGTGCAAATGCTACAAGACAATACCCTACGTGTTCAGTATGGATATGTTCACCAGCTTAAATATAAACCCCTATGTCAGTAGAGGGGTTGCAAACCAGACCAAGGACAGAACTGACATAGTCAGACATGCTGCATCCATGTCAGACTACAAACCAGATATAAGTGGCATCCCACAAGGTTTGGTCCTGGGACCTCCCTCATTCCGTATATACATCCCATAGGTACAGGCCAACATGGAAGGACTGTAACTGAAAATGTATGCAGAGGAGTACAAACTGCCCACCATATCTGACCCCCAGCTGACACAAGCAACCCACAAAAGGGCCACATAGAAACAGACAACTGGTGCCATAGCCATGTCAGCAAGCTAATTGCAGAAATGTGTATAGACAACCACCGTGGATATACAGTAAGTGCCCATCAATTACCACATAGGTGTTAACCCATTATGTACCTAACATGTCATGAGAGACCTGGGGACACAAGGTGATAGATATCCTGCATTGGACAAACATGTGGCTGTAGTGTTCACAGAAACATACAATATACCCACCCAATCATGAAGGTTGTCAGATCTAGATAAGGGGAGGTCACTGTGGCTCTGCAGTCATCCTTCATCAGCGTCACAATTGACTACAATAGCCCCTGTGGGATGTACCTCAGCAGACACCTCCATCAACTGTAAAGTCCACAACAGTACCTCACCAGGAGTAGCAAAGAGCATGAACAGATGCCATGTGTTGCCTGATTAAACAAACTGCAGCTCCACACACTGCCATACTGCCCACCCAGAGGCAAGCTGTGCCTGATGTATGAAGCCATGTCCAAGCTGGAATCAATGAACATGCTGCACCTTGTACAATCTGAATGGCAGTGAGCTATGCACATGAGAGACCTGAACCCCAGCACTGACATACATAGGACAAGCTGTACTGAATGATCCATAACACAGAAGCCACCCCCACTCTTGAGTAAACTCCCAGTACAGGTTAGCCAGAGAGTCACCCATTGACATTCCTCAAGAGAAATCTTCATGAGTGGATGGGAGATGGCAGGTTTACCCTGGGTATCATTGTTATGTCACAGGTAGACGGAGGCACAGTATACTAACCATGACATATGTCATGGCAAACTCCAGTTACAATGTGTGTCGAAGGACAAACGCACTCTCTGACTAGCATCAGAAATGGCCTAGGGCACATCACTAGTGTTTGCCAATGTCCACCTATGTTGTGGAATACACTACCAATGTTGGACAAGCCTGGTTTAGGTAGTCCATATCTGAACATAATGCAACATGGTCATATGTGCACAACTGGCCCCTACACAGTCTGTTGTGCTCACTATGAAGATTTCAAGCAGTGATAGGACTAAAGCCCAGGATACTGTCCACCACAATGAAAGTACTGAACCAGTACACTATACAGTACTACAGTGTTAGGTCATTATGAAAGGATGTTGACAACTGTATGCAAAGTATCCCATGCAATCCCTGCAGGCACAGTATAATCCCTGTTGTGGTCAGACACGAAGCAGTTGGCCAGTAAGTACACAACATGACACCCAACACACAACCATAAACGTGAGATATTCTTGAAGTTCACACTCACCCAAATATGTGGTGGACTGCAGAGTTCAACATATGGAAAGGTCACACTGGGCATGCTCGCACACTTTGATAAATGAGGCATATGTCAGACAACATGCCATGGAAAGGCTGAACTGGGCATGCTCACACACTTAGGCCATATCTCCATTTAGCAGTTGGCCACACATATCTGGTATTTGTACGTGTAATTCCAGGAACCAACCACAACACAGCAATCTGCCTAGTGCACACAGTAAATGACTACAGAGACATAAGTGATATAGTGGATCCCCCTCATATTCAAACATCTTCCACAGATACACAAGTTGTTCATAGGAACAGGGAATGCTCTGGCAAGAAAGACCTGCAAACAGTCTAATAGCAACAAATATTGTGCATCTGACAATTAAACATATGGGTGTAGAGGTCAATACTAGGCTGTTTGCCCTAGGGAATGACATCTTAGCCAGAGTGTGCTTGGCATCTGCATCCCCAGTACAGTAGGCTACTGTGCCACTGTAAAGTAGGTCACATAAGGCAACGTGTGAGGCTAGTGTGCTGTGCCTCTGTCAAGCAGGGACACAGTGGAGATCCCAGGGTTTGAATGTGCTAAGCCACATCCATGTTGTTGGTGTGTGCTGGAAGAGGGTTGCTGAGGACCTCTAACAGTAAGTGGGTGTCAATAACAGACTGAGGGGAGCCCTATCTGCATTGTCTGGACAATTTCACTGTCAACACTGTGTTGTGATGATTATGTGGGATTGAAGTGTCATGCCGGTACTGTTCAGAGATGCCCTCCCTCTGTGGGCTACAGCTCTGCAATATATTAGCTCACTCTGTCTGTTGGACGGCTCATATATGGCTGGTGTACACCTGACAGGTGTCCTGTTGTGGAGCAGTCATGGGTATATGTGAGATAGCATGATCAATGCAAACCTTACACATGCTCATAGAATGCAATTGTCAAGGATTATGCAGAGTGGCCAGTATAGTCCTCCAGCATGGGTCCTTTGAAGTCTTCCACCCCAGTCTTCACAAGTGTAGAGTCTGCTTGTGCTAAATACAGTTTGTTTGCAGTGACAACCTTGCCTGGGGGTGGGGATGGGATATGGATGTCCAGGGAAAGGTGGGTATGGTCAGATATCAACAATGGTGGTTCACCTCTGGTGTGGAACAGTGAGTACCCATGTTGCAGATGGACAGGTGCAATATGTATTCCCCATGTGGCTGTGGTGAGTGGTTCTGCCATAGCACATGGACCCACAAATTCTAGTGGCTGTAGGGTAATGTTGTAGAGGCCTGAGTAGTTCCCACACGCAATATGCCTGTACCTGATGGTAACAGCTGGAATGGTGTATGTGAACACCTGCATATCCTGGCACTGTTCCCAGGGAAGCAAAGTGTGTGTCCTGGATGTGGGAGTGGTGTTCTGGACTGGTTGTGTTGTGTGTTACAGGTCCTGTGATCATGAAGCATGGTATAGAACATAACCTGCCAGTGCGATGTGCATATCTGACCCTGAAGTAGGTGGCTGCAAATGCATATATATGCTATACCCCACATGACAGGTAGTACTAGATGTACATACCTCTGTAGAAATAAAGATGTCAGCACCCTATAAATACTGCAGGTGCAGAACAGATGCCCAATAATTTGGATAGCGCGCTCTGCTACTGCGTCTCCCTCAAGTGCCATAATATAGTTAGGTAGGAGTTTGAACCATGCAAATGCTCAGTGTGTGTGTGTGTGTGTGTGTGTGGGTGAGCGGGGTTGTTGTGTGTGCAAGTCTGTGTGAGGGAAGTGTCCCTTTTGGCAACTGGGAAAACACTCTACAGGATGCACATTCCCCTTTCTAAACACTGATGATGTCAGCACCCTATACGTACAGCAGGAGAAGAGAAGCCTCCCAGTAGTGTGAATAGCGCGCTCTGCTAATGCATCCGTCTCGTGTGTCATAACCTCGTTAGGTAGGGGTTTGAGTCCTGCAACTGCCCAGTGCATGTGGAGGGGTGTGAAGGGGGGTTAGTGTGTGTGCAAGTCTGTGTGAGGGAAATGTCCCTTTTGGCAACTGGGAAAACACTCTACAGGATGTACATTCCCCTTTCTAAGCACTGATGATGTCAGCACCCTATAAGTACAGCAGGAGACGGATAACTTCCCCATAATGCGAATAGCGTGCTCTACTAATGCGTCTGTTGCGAGTGTCATACCATAGTTAGGTAGGGGTTTGAATCCTGCAACTGCCCATTGTGTGTGTGTGGTTGGGGGGGGGTTAGTGTGGGTGCAAGTCTGTGTGAGAGAAATGTCCCTTTTGGCAACTGGGAAAACACTCTACAGGATGCACATTCCCCATTCTAAGCACTGATGATGTCAGCACCCTATAAGTACAGCAGGAGAAAGAAAGCCTCCCAGGAATTCGAATAGCACGCTGCCCTAATGCGTCCGTCACAAGTGTCATAACATAGTTAGGTAGGGGTTTGAATCCGGCAAGTGTGTGGATAAGGGGAGTGTGTGTGCTGGCAAGTCTGTATGAAAGATATGTGCATTTTGGCAATTAGGAGAACACACTACATGATGAACATTACCCTTTTCAAACACTGATGATGTCAGCACCCCATAAGTACAGCTGTAGAAAGAAAACCTCCCAGTAATCTGAATAGTGCACTCTGTTAATGCGTCTTTCTCAAGTGTCATAACCTAGTTAGGGGTTTGAATCCTGCAAATCGCCAATGTGTGCATTTGGATGAGGGGAGTTTGTGTGTGTGCAATTCTATATGAAAGACATGTGCTTTTTGGCAATCAGGAGAACACACTACATGATGCACATTACCCTTTCCAAACACTGATGATGTCAGCACCCTATAAGTACAGCCGGAGAAGAGGAACTTCCTAATAATCTGAATAGTGCGCTTTGCTAATGTGTCTTTTTCACGTGTCATGACATAGTTAGGTAGGGGTATGAATCCTGCAAATGGCAAGTGTGTGGGTGGGGTGGTGTGTGTAATTGCAAGTGTGATAGAACAGATAATTTTGGCAACTACTACAATACAACAGATGCTGCATATTCCCCCAGTAAACACAGGGGATGTCACCACACTATCAGTACAGCCAAACAGGGCTAATTGCCCAGTAATGCCAATAGTGCGCTCTGCTACTGGGTCTATTACCACTGTCAGAGCACAGATAGGTATGTTTTGGAAACCCACAACTGCCACGTGTGGTTGTGTCACACAATATGACCATGTGTGGGTTGTTGTTCATAACAATGCATGCCATTGCCTAAACCAGCAATGGCACTGCACACATGATGGATGTGTGACACATACACATATATACCTGTGACCTTCAGTAGTTACCATGTCTGACACGTGCCTCAAGTGGATAAATGGTATTCACAATGCATAACATTATGACTGTGTCTTACTGTGCAGGGGCCGCATGCAGTATGTGTATATACAGTGTTAGTTGTATATGGTATAATACCAACAGCAGGGGATACACATCTGGTCTGGGCCATATAGTCTACATGTAGTCAATGAAGAGGTGCTGCATGCTCCCACCTGTTGTGGGATTGGTAACATGTTGTTCCACTGCAATTCAGTGACTACATGCTGGGAACCTTTCAGCTAGTGTGTTGTAGCTACAGTAATGCTCACGCACAATGTTTGGCTGGATGCAGTCCAGCCATATAAAGACATTTCTAGAGACTGTCATATTGCCAGTGTTGTTAGGGAGGACAGCTGGGTTTTCTGTGTATGGGAGGGTTGTGTGTGCCAGGCTATGAACCAGAAGGCAGTCCAACACACTGTTAGCTGCTCATGGATAGGCCCTGATGCTTTGTGCTGTGCCAACAACCTGGAGGTGTGTGTATCTGTAGTGCCTTGAGATACCACCCCCCTGTCCATGTGTGTTACATGTGTAGGGGATGACAGGCATGGTATGAGGTATAACCTGGCAGTGATGGGTTGCACCTGTGAGCCGTGAATCAGGAATCTGGTACTGCACAGATATTGCAGTTTACCATGCTGAGGACAGTGTCCAGTGCATGCATCTTGCGGTGTACACTGCTGGTGTTGTGTAGCATCACTGTTAGTGTCCTTTCCCATGTGATACCCACAGAGGTGGCTATGTAATCTGTGTCCTGCAGCAAAAGGCACTATGTGTGTATCAAGGGGCTTCGCCAATATACAATGGCCCATGGGTGTCACGTGCAAGCTGCCCCTCGCAAATCATTGTGGCTTCCCTATCATGTAAGCACACGTTGACAGCCATTGGATACCCTATGAATGACATTGGAGATTGAGCAGAATGTAGACATAGAACACCCTTCCTGCATATTGTGGTAGCATACCTGGTGAGGGTATGATGGCAACCAAGGTCAGGCTCATACTGGCCCATGCCACATGCTGAGAGAGCCCTTCTATGTTCCCTATCATGTAGTCCAGGGAGGTATGTCTCAGGTCACCCATAGTGGCATGGACAATGACTGAGTCATATGTGTCCATGCCTCTGACTGACCTATATGCATGTGTTTTGTGGTGGACCATAGTGCCCCACGGGCATATCACTGTGACCTTCACCATGTACAGCTTGTTGAGCGGGACCCCACTGCATCGGCCAAGATAGGTACCTGACACATCTGTAGCAGGTGTGTTGTGTAGCCCTACAGGCTGTGAGTGTGTGGCACATGGGATGTGTGCGCCATGTGTGGCATTTGCTCTGTTCCAACTTAACGTATGCCTGTGTGCCAGCTGCGGAGGTGTGTGATGCTCAGGCAGGATGCTATTCTGAGTCTCCAAGTATGCCCCAGTGTGTTCGGATTGCTGTCAGTGCAGGTCTATGTCAGATTGGTATTGTAGTCACTGTAGTATGTCATGCCACCTGACAGGGTATGGCAGTACTGGGTTCAGAGTGCTCAGTCTCCAGATTGGCTATGTGGTGGCATCTCACACATGTGTTGTACATTCCTGGCCAGGGGAGAGGGTTGACTGCATACATGTGCAGCTGTGACATTGCCACATGACTCACATAAACCACAACTGGACCATAGAGGTGATTCACAGGTTACCTTTGCACATGCTACCATAGTAGTGTGATTGCCATGGTGATTACCAACACATAGGGCCAATGGGGAACAACATACAGAAGGTGAGTATGTGTGGGTGTACTGCTACTGATTTCATAGCACTGGCAAATATGACTGCACACGTGGGTAAATGCCAGGTAAGTCATATGCAATGTGTCACAGGCAACGTACATGCGAACAGGACAGACAGTGACGTTCTGTCATGTGGAAAATTGACATAAGTATAGTACGCTATGCAGATGTCACTAGGAATCCACAGAAGCTCTGTAACTCTGCATTGCAGGTGGAAGCAGTGTTCCAGGGAACCCTAAGCAAACATGCATGCAAACAAAGCTACAGTAAGCAGGGCTGGAAGTAGTCCATTCTACAACAAAGAAGGGGTAACACTTCCAGTAGGTAACAGTGCAAATATGCAGGCACTATCAACATGTACCCAGGAATGCACAGCTCAGATGTCCATGGTAGAACTGATATTATGTCATATTTAATTGTAATTTGTATTACATTGGTACTGCACACATATCAACATGCGCAAACATCCACATTGCATAGTCATTGTGGGCAACATGCCACCATTACTGTACATGTCCATCATTGCTTATCACTACTTGCATTAGCTTCTCCCCTGTGCTACCTATGTATGTGGCTATCTGTTGACATCCTTACCACCGGTATGCAATAATGTGCAGCTGTTACTCTATGGTACTTACTATTGGTGTATATAACAATTCAGGACAGTCATACAGTTACTGCATCAGGCATGCTGGGATATACACACAGTCATATCAGCACACTGTACTGTTACCAACATGATACTAGTAATACATTTCTATGTAGTCACCCTGTGCATCAGCAACATGTTTACCTGTTCCTGCACTGATGTTGGAGATTGCAGGAGGTGGCACAGTTTCATCATATCCACAGGGTGTGAATTAGGTATGCCTGAGTCTGCCACTGATACCACCAATTGACATGTGTATGTATGTGTGTTGGTGAGGGACAGCAGTACAGGGTGGGGCACTGTTGGTGCAGTGTGTGCGTGCATGTGGTAGCCCTAGGTGTTAACATTTTGCATGTGTGTATGCATGCACACAGTTCCACCTCATGGCTGCCATATACTGGAGTTTGTGGAACAGCAACAGATTGCACCTGGCAGGTCATACAGATCAGTGTCTGTGGGCACGGACACGGTACCTGTGCCTGGCAGGGGTGCTACGGACCGTATCCAGTACTAAGCCAGACTGGGTACTGTCATCAGAAGTGGGAGTGTGTTGAATGGACACAGGTCCCTGTTGGGACTGTCCAGAGCCACGTGCACGTGGTCTCCTGGGGCGGTCTGATGACAGCACAGACCTAGCATTTCTGGGGCTGCTGCTGGCACTATGGGAGCATCTACGGGCCTGTTGTCGTCCGCGCCGACTGCCAGCTGCTGCTGTTGCCGGCATATGGCCACGCCGATGCTGCAACCGTCCACCATTGCCCTGGCACATGGACATGTGGTTGTGGAACTGCTGTAATATGTCCCCACGTCTGTCTATGACATCGGTGAAATTACGGATAGCATCCGCGATGTCACGCATACTGTCAGTCATGGATGTGCGACATTTTCTCAGCTCCCTCAGACCCTGTCTGGTGTACCTTTCCATATGCAACTGTGCCTGCTTGACAGCCCAAAACATAGCTGAGGTTGACAGACCTCTTTGGGCACATCTGCCAGAGGCAGTACACCCATGGATGCTCCCACGAGAACCCATGGGCAACTGTCTGTGTGGTACCATCTCAAGACCCTGCCCATGGCTGCTGTGTGGAGAAGCATGTGCCACAGATAGCACATTACCCTGGTCAATGCCCACTGTATCCTGTCCATCACCTAGGGATAATGGTGACATAGGATGTACTGGCAGGATGACTGTGCGCAATGATGGGGTTGACAGCTGTGTACTGTCAATTGGCTGACCAATGACAGACCCTGACACACCTTCCTGTGCCATTACACAGATATCATCATTATCAGTACCTGTGGCACCAGATTCAGGTTTCCTGCTGCAGGACACCGGAGCAGCACCAGAACCTGTGGGAGGAAGACAGGAAACACAGTTTACAATGTCTACACAATGTTACCAGTGATGCACTAATGCACACATGCATACATGCACACGTGGACACATGCACACATGCACACATGCACACATGCACACGTGGACACAGGCACACATGCACACATGCACACACGCACACATGCACACGTGGACACAGGCACACATGCACACGTGGACACAGGCACACATGCACACATGCACACGTGGACACAGGCACACATGCACACATGCACACATGCACACCCCGCAGTATACACACAGAGCACTACTGAGTTACACTATTATTACTAGCACTATCAGGACTATTATAGGTATTGTTAAAACACACTCACCAGCATGGATGGGCTGCCTTGCTGTAACACGGAAGGGACCTGCAGAAATGAGGAGATTAATGTCAGTGGGCACAACTGTGCCCTTGATACTGCATATGATACAGTGCAGTAGTACACCAGTTGCCTTTCAAATGTCAGCTGCTGATATTGGCAATATCACACCTGCACAATTACATACTAAGTTGACAGCTACATATCATGGACACACCTTACACATGCATAAACTAACAGTGTACAGAACAGTCAAGTGTACATATGGCATATTACCTGCACGCTCCATGTCATGTTGCTGTGTGGATCCAGCCTCCATCATAATGCAGGTGTGTTGCTGTTGATGTTCCTGGGCTGGAGCCACAACACTTATGAGTAGCCCCTCCAGTCTGGTGAGGGGGGATGTGTGGCCACCCCACCTGCTGTGGCAACCTGTTGCCTGTGGATATCTGACGCACGCTGATGGACATTTCTGATTAAATCACTGCGGTGATGTCGTACCTGCTCATATGTCCTATTATGCGTGCCAATGTCATTTACCCTACGGACAGGGTCTTGCCACAGTGCAGCCCTCTCCTGCTGATTCTGGCTGGTGTGGGAAAACAGTATGTCATAATCCCACACCAGGCTCTGGTGTATCTCTTCATCTTCTGCAGCAGAGTAGGCAGGATTTCGCTGATGTGCCATGTCCCTGAAAGAGAACACAAACAGGATATCAGCAAACTATGTCAGCAATATATGGCACACATACTATACATGATACTCAACTGTAGTGATATACTACTACTCCCATATGTAGCACGTGTGTGTCTCTTGGTGGATACACAAGTACATGGCCAGATATCAGTGCTCAGCCAACACCTGTGCAACAATACCTGCCACATTCCATACAACATAGTAGCAAGCCCCATCGGTCAGCACACTGAGACAGGTCCAATGCACAACCTCACTCTGGGGGTTCATACCAAGGTACTGTATGTGGAACGCCATCCACTAGTGTGATCTGGACACAAATTACTCTGCCTGGATATACATATCCCACCACCACCACCAGCACAGTAGACTACTTTGATATATATGTGAATAGACAGATATTCACTTGTTAGGACTGACATGATATCCATGCAGCCCACTGGGCCAGTGGAAGCCACAACCCACAATGCTGACCCCTTTGTGAATGCTTCCCACGGACATCCCAAAGAATGCATGGAACATGCACACACATTTCTAACCCAGACCTTATGCACAAAGGTTAGGCATCCTGTCTGGTGGACCCCAGCCAAAGGCAGATTGTATAACGATAGAAGGAGGCTACTGCAGGACAGAGCAGATTCACATGAAGGGAAGGCACCTGTGGTCAGCACTGGTAATAAGCTACGGTCTCTCAACATCCACGGTCAACTCTGAGAGGGAAATGGCCACGGACACTACAGATAACCACAAGGCCTTCTTCAGTTATGTTAGACATATGGACCAAAAGCCTCAGATATGCTCTGAGTTACTACACACCTATTTAACATTCACTGAACACACAGATATTGGCAACATTCTGGCAGACAGGTTCAGTGCAAGTATCCCCCCTCCCTCTCCCCCACACTTAAAAATACTTATCACAGCTGAATGTAACCTCCCTATCATCTCAGATGTCCAGGTGAGGGCCGCCCTCAGCAAAGCAGAACACACAGCATCAATGTGACCTGATGGTATCCCTGGATGTGTGCTACGTGAACTCCAAGAGGAGATACAACCGCATATAAGACTGATATTTAACCTTGGCCATACTACGGGATATGTACCTGAACACTGGCATACAGCAACAGTGGTCCCACTCCACTAAGGAGGCACCTCTACTGACCCTGGGAACTACCGCCCCATAAGCTTAACCAGCCTGGTCTGCAAAGCTATGGAATGATTCATTATAGGACGCATATACAGCGATATTGGGTACCTGCAGACACTTGATCCCACCCAGTTTGCCTTTGTAATGGGCTGATCCTGCCTTTTGAAACTGGTTGACCCTTTTAAAAAAGTCACTACAGCCATTGATGAGGGCAAAGCAGTCCATACAGCCTACCTGGACTTGCCTAAGGCCTTCAACACAGTACTCCACTCAGGCATCATAGACAAGCTCATCAGCTTACATGTTGCTACATATGTCACATGATGGGTTGCACACTGGTTGAACTACAGAATCCATAATATCGATATTGCGGGAGCCATGTCAGACTCAAAGCCAGTCACATGTGGTATCCCACAGGGCTCTGTCCTAGGACCCCTCTTGTTTGGCATTTACTTCTCAGATGTGAAAGCAAACATGTGCGGGTTGTGGATGACAAAGTTCCCAGATGACTGCGAACTAAGCGCCATAGTCATTACACCAGCTGACACACACATCCTACAGACAGGCCTCACTGAAACGGACAACTGGTGCCAGAATCATGGCCTAACACTGAATGACATGTAATGTATAGTCATCCCCTTTGGGTGAAACTACGTGCACACAACTTATCACATGGACATACTTATAGATACAGACCAATGACACATATGGAGGGTTCACAGTATGTAGACTATTAACTTGTTACTTTACATTACCTGTGTTTGTCGCAGCTGGTTGCGTTACCATTACTATAGCTTCCTGCTGCTGCTAGCCCAGCTTGATACTGACACTGATGACAGCTTCAACTTAGTTTGTCTTACGTGTGTTTTTGTTTGTGTTCTTATTTTTCTTTTTTTTTTTCTCTCTCTCTCTCTCTCTCTCTGCCTCCAGACGGTGCAATGAAAGTATTGCATGTGTGGAGTGGGTGTACAGGATGCTTTTGTAGGTATCTGCATAAGTCCATGTGATGGCCTCTGCACCAATTGTAAGCCAGCATTTGCTAATTGCATGCAGCCAGTTGTGTACTGATTGCAGTTCTCACTGTGATTTCAGGACAGTGCTATAAAAGGGTATGTGAGATAGGCATTGCCCTTTCAGATTGTAAGGGCGGGGACCATGCTGGTATGCTGTGGACACTGTTCTGTGAGTGTAAAGGTTAGTATCTCTCTCATGATTCAGGCTGTGTTGTAGATTCACATTTCTCCATTCATCTCTCCTGTTTCCTGTACTAAGTGTGTATGCACACTGACAACTACATATATATATATATATATATATATATATATATATATATATATATATATATATATATATATATATATATATATACATACATTTATATATGTATAATAACTGAAATTATTACCTACTAGCTACCAACTGGCATGGCTGTTTCTGTTCACACACTACTATTATAGAAATCCACTAGATTTGACAGTAAGTATACATGACATGCTTTGTGTACTACACATCCTATATTCCCTTTACATTCATTCCTACTATTACATGATATATTTATTTTAGCACAATGTTCTTGTATAACAGTCATGGCTTAGTGGTAAATCATGCAGAATACTGTTTCCAAGGTCTTGGGTTCGGGACTGACAGTGGGATTTTATTTTGCTTTTGAACTGACTACAGGACCTGTCAATCAGAGTGATTAAGGCACTTTTAAGCAGTTGTAACCGGGTTATCGCTGGTTTGCGCGGAGCTCCCGCATGCACACTGGCATTCAGCTCTGCACATACCCGCTTACAACCGCTTAACAGTGCTTACTCTGGCGCACACCCGCGCTATTTTCTCTGAAAGAAATGAAAATGGGGAGACAGGAAAGTGGTGAAAAAGGGGTCACAAAGAGGGTAAGACAGTAGGGAAACAAGCTTGGGTTTAGCAGGAGGGATGTAGGTAAGGCCCATAGCTGCCCATTTCTTCATCAGCAACAGCTGTGCATATGTTTGTAATTTGGTGTGACATTTGAAACCTTCCACCCCTGAGAGAGGTGTCAGGACAACAATAATACTTGTACAGCCAATTGTAATTGATAGTTTCCATGCCCAGCAGACGTGTGCGGAATGGGAAGCTATGTATTGGGCGTAATTTTTTTGTGGGTACAGAGTGCCCTTTTTTTTTTTTTTTTTTTTTTTCAGGTGAGAGTGGTATGTCAGGTAATGGAAGTCGGTATAGCTGTGGAGGTAGGTTGGGTAGGTCAACAGACAAGACAAACAAGACGCATACAGGGGCTGTATATGACACGTGTGGGGGGGATACACAATTGACGGGGACGGATGTTTGGATATCCAGAGCCCATGAGCCCACAGATGGCAACAGTGGAACTGATATCCCCACCCATGGGCAGTTGCCACTGTTCCTTCACTGCCCAGGAGGGGGCTGTGCTGGGGGCTGTGTAGGCCGGGCAACAGGCATGCCCGTAAGTCATGCCACCTGTGCCTCAAGCTGGTGTAGGGGCCCAAGAACAGAGTCTTGGATCTCCCTATGCACCACAGTCCAGACGCTACGGAGGGTGAGTGGTGGTTCTCCTCTGGCCACACTTGCAGAAGGGGGGGCGGGCCCCATCCCCTGCAGTGCTTCCACCCACAGGTGGCACAGGGCCACCGGAGGAGGGTCCAGACTGGGCACTAGTGCCAGGTGCACTCACCAGCTAAGGTGGGAGAGGTGGGTCCGCTGGAGCCCGCCTTTCCTGTCGTCCTATGTTTTGCATTATGTCATGACAGTTTGGGTTAGTAACATACAATACCATTCGCAATTAGTTGTAACAGCATGCATTAGTATTCCCATTAACCAAACACCCAGATATTCACACCATTGAACAGCAAGCATAACACATGCATAATTTGAACAGCAATACACAGTCCAACAACATGCAGGGTTGATTGATGGCAACAGGCCATCAGGTTTGGATGTATGAACAGGGCAGATGCATCAACGTACATGCAAATATGTATGACCCAACAGGACAAATGTCCAGGGGTGTTAATTGTGATTGCACATACCAATTTCACGTGGATTGGATTATATGTGGTTATAGGGTAGGGTGAAGAAAATATAATTAACACCTTCAAATACCAATACATATGCTGTACATTTCTAATAGCTGCAGATATATACACACTACTGTTCTACCTACAGTTTCCTATGTGATAACTACTTCAAGTTAGTGATAGGACTGTTACTGCTACATCAATATATATTTTATTGTTATTCATACACATTCATATCTGGCTTTGTTCAGCTACATCATCCTGCTACATTTGCTTTATATAGCTATAGACAACTGTGGATGTTTGGTATTTCAGACAGTCATACTATCTGCATATTGCAGACTGAGAGCAACATATCCAGATTTTGGGATACACATTCCAGCTGCAACAACACTTTGAACACATTTCGCAGTTTGGTTCTGCTTGTCACAATTATTTCATTCTGTACTGACTGCAGTATACTTTATTCAGGGGTTATTACTACTTTATTGGTGGATTCATAACTCTTTCTCACACTCTCTCACTTGTTTTCATTTTACTATTCAGGATGGTACTTACTTCTAGGCTTTATTGACATGTTTTACCTGTAGTTATTACAATCCTTTCCAGCAGTCTCACTTCTGTCATGTTTCGGTATTTCAACAGGGATATATTTCACACATGTGATTTGCTCATCTTCTGCAGCTGTACTTTTCAACCTGCTGCAGGTTGTGTACTATTATATTACAGGTGGGGCATCTTTATTTCAGACTTTATTTCAGACATTTTCATTTTTCTGTTTGGATTACAGACTGCAATACACTTTTGTAATCAAGCAATACTTGCAAACACTCTTACACTGTTACTTGCACATTTTATTACTTAGTGACTACACTGCACTCTTTTGCTAACTGTCATACTTTTATATTTCTTTACAGTTACTGGGAGAGGATTACTGACCTGCCTGGTGGCGCAACCACACCAGCCTATCGCCATAGGCTCAGCGGTTCGCAGAACAGACACCTGCAGCTGTAATATAAATGAAGTAATATTGGAATACACATCTCCATAATATCACCTAGTTTAATTTCTTACATACATAATTAAATGTAGTGGGGCGTTGGGCATTTGCCAGGCCTCCTGGATCCAAAGGTTCAATTGGTCCTGCTTACATCTCTTCAGGTCCGCATGGTGGTGATGGACCTGCTCACCAGTCCTTGGAATCCCTGTGGCACTGGTGAGATAATGAGCCAACCGGTTCCACGCCTCAGCCCTATATGCTCCCCACAGGACCTGGCCCTGCATGAGTTGGGCCTCATGATTGTGGACTAGGAGCCAGACTATATATCTGGACTCCTCAATGCCCCACCTCTGTGCTCGAAAGCAACTACCCTCACCTACTCCTGACATTCTGGCTGCAAGTTAGTTCTACAATCGTTTATGCTGTGTATTCACGCCTATAGGGCTTATATATGCCGTTTTTCTCGCACTTATCTGTGATTGGCCATTTTAGAATTGTATCAGCTTCACAAAACCTGCTTTGTCATGCTCCACTTTCTATTCATTCCTATATATTTGCTATTACTGCATTGCTAAGTGCAGCTGTCATGGCTTAGTGGTTCAGTACCTTGATTATGGTGCATGGTATCCTGGGTTCAAACCTGGCCACTGCTTTTTATATTTTATGACTGTCTAGACAGGCTAGGGGGTGTGTCTGTGTAAGGGCAGTTTTGTTACAGCTTGCTCAACGTTGCCCGTCGGTTAGCTTGTTGGCGCGGTGCGCAGCTCCGCGCAAATGGGTTACGCTGGTTTAGGCTTCATTTGGCTGTCAGCATGCATATTACGCTCAGCTCAGCTAGGGGCACACAGTTTCAGCATGTTAAACCACTGCTCACCTTCGGGCACTCATTTTACATCTGTTAAACCACTGATCACCGACGGGTAGATGCACTCACCTTGTTAAACTGTAGCTCAGCTCTAGGCACATCTGGCATTTTTTATTATTTTTTTATCTCACATTTCTTCAAAATAAATGGCCTATGTCATTACATTTTACATAAAATATAATTTTATATGTGTACATATATGTCAGGGACTTGTTTCGTGCTTATTTCACTAAAAATACAAATTGATGTTGTGGGGGCTCGAACCATGACTGCCTGCTCTTCAGCCGACGTCTCTACCACTACGCGATTGCTTTTTGGCTTACTTTGCATAGTTAGTTCTTATATGCTTTTCCACTTACTGTTAACTGTGGCTGAGCTTCAGGCATGCCCACGCAAACGAGCGCACTCACGGGCAAACATCTTTACAGTTAAAAAAATATATAACATGTTCATTTATATAATTTTATGTTCATAGTCTGTGGGGGCATGTGTTGTGTTGTGTTTATTCACATTTCCATGTACTCTGTCGTGGGTGTTTACTTTGGGCACTTTTACTCTTCTGGGGGCGTGTCCGCTTGCAGGGCTTGGCCTACGGACATGCCCCCTACTGTCGTCCACGGACCGTGTTAGCCTTAGGTGTGATTCAGCATGCCCTCACATGCTGACGTCACACAGTTTAACTGCAGCCTCCGTGTAAGCCTTGTATCTCTTACATGGAGGCTTCGTGAATCCTGCCTTATGTGTTCCTAGAACTATGTAATAATACAGTTTGAAAAGTCATTTTGAAAGCTAACATTACATTGCAGTTTCTTATTCAGTATGGTATGCTATTAATCGCCACCCAGCACCCTATGATAGTCTGTGAGATATGACATACAAAATTATGCATTGAATCAAAACTTACTAATGGGCAAACTGAAATTAAAATCAACAGAAAGCACAGATACAGCTCCATATAATTAATTATTTAGTTATATGACTGCAGAATACTATGGCCATAATTCTCAACCTCATAGAACAAGAAATCTTTACAAAGCCACAAATAATGGTAGACCAAACAAAGGCACAGAAATAGTCAATGACACTTTTTAAATACTGCTCTTCCAAACTTAATCTGTTGACAGAATAACAGATTTTGCGTAGCATGAATTTTCTGAAGGATGAAGTCTGAAAATCAAATGTAATGTCTGCTGCCTGCCATTATTTTCTAACTTCAGTCCTCAAAGAGCTGCCACTGCCAGTGATTTGCAAGAAAACTACAATTTTCTGAGAAATGGATCCATAGCAATTAGCCAAAAGCTTAATTCAGTAGTTTCAAGTAAGCACAAATTCCAAAAGGAAACATTTCCCCCAGAACCCCACTAATCCTTTCAAGCAGTATGTTTCCAAATTTCCAAATATGTACAAGCACTGCAATGAAACATTTCCCCCAGCAACTAATTCCCTCAATAGTTTCAAACATGTACAAGCACCAAATGAAACATTTCCCCAGACCCCACTAATCTATATGTTTCCAAGTATGCACAAGCACAAAAATAAATGATTCCCCCAGTGATCCATTCCCTTCAGTAGTTTTAAGTATGCACAAGCACCAAAAGGAAACATTTCACCCAGCGATCTATCCATTCAGTAGTTTTAAGTATGCACAAGAAACAAAAGGAAACATTTCCCCCACAACCCCACTAATTCCTTGAGCAGTATGTTTCCAAATATGTACAAGCACCAAAAGGAAATATATCCCCCAGAACCCCAGTAATTCCTTCAGTAGTATGTTTTGAAATATGCACCAGCACCAAAATGACCCCCCCCCCCCCGTGATCTATTCACTTCAGTAGTTTCAATACACTGGGACTAAAATTAAACATTTCTCCCTCACTAATACATATGTTTCCAAGTATTCATAAGCACCAAAATGAAACATTTCCCCCAGTGATCCATCACTTCAGTAGTTTTAAGTATGCACAAGCACCAAAAGAAAACATTTCCCCCAGCGATCCATCCACTCAGTAGTTTTAAGTATGCACAAGAAACAAAAGGAAACATTTCCTCCACAACCCCACTAATTCCTTGAGCAGTATGTTTCCAAATATGTACAAGCACCAAAAGGAAATATTTCCCCCAGAACCCCAGTAATCCCTTCAGTAGTATGTTTTGAAATATGCACCAGCACCAAAATGAAACACCCCCCCCCCCCCATGATCTATTCACTTCAGTAGTTTCAATACACTGGGACTAAAATTAAACATTTCTCCCTCACTAATCCATATGTTTCCAAGTATTCATAAGCACCAAAATGAAACATTTCCCCCAGTGATCCATCACTTCAGTAGTTTCAAGTATGCTCAAGCACCAAAATAAAGCATTTCCCTCAGCAATCCACCCCCTTAGTAATCTCAAGTATGCACAAGCACCAAAAGGAAACATTTCTGCAATAACACATTCCTCGAGCAAGCCTATAAAAATTATAGCATTATGAATTAATAAATTATATTGCCCTGCAAGTGCAAGAGTGCCAAGAAAGACAAGTGAATTGTACAAATTACAAAGACCCAAGGATGTGCAAAATAATACAAGTTTCACAAAATGCTCTGCTTTCAATTTTTTATATACACTAGCTCATAGCTCTCTCAACCTAAGACAAAAATAAGCACAATTACAGTACAAGAGTGTACAACAGTACAACACAGACACAGTCACAAATCATTGCGCATTGCATTTGTCATTTTCTTTTTTTCTTTCTTTTATCTGGGGGAGGCGGGGGAAGAACTTGTGGTGATATATTTTCTCATGATTGATGAGACTGGTCCAAGTCTGACGACTGCTGCACTAGCATGTAATGAATGGCTTGCTTGCAACACATTGCAGTAAAGATAAATAAAGCATAAATGGAAAGTAGTACACACCCCTCAAGCCCTCAATCAATTTCCAACAGGCTGGCAATCTGCTCATGAAGCTGCAAACACCTCTGCACGTGATGACATCAGCAAAATTTCTGGAAAAAAAAATAATAAAAATGGGAAATTTGAGAATTAAAAGGGCCACTTGGGAATTCATGGTACCCTATTATTTTGACTTCAAAACTGGCAAATACCAAGGAAATTGGTACAGTTGAGAGGTATGTCCACAAACCTTTTGTAAAATATGATTTTGTCAAAATGGGTACTATTAATAAGTATGTTACTCTCCTACCACCCTAAAAATAGGTTAGCAAAGGCTGGAGCATCTGCTGACCCCATTGCCACACCTCTAACGTGCCTGTAATATTTTTTGTTAAAAACAAAAAAAATATTATCCAACATAACTTTCATAAGTATACAAAATAAAGTAATCTGATCTGTACTAAAAATGAGTTCTGATGCAGAAATGGCCTTAAACTTTCAACCCCTTAATCTTGGGTATGCAAATAAAAAGAAGGCATACATCAATCATCAACATAATAACATTATCATAATAATAATTAAATCTAACTGCGGTGGTGGTGCTGTGGTAGCATTGTCACCTCACATTAAGATGTTGTCCTGTTCGATTCTCAGCTAAAGCGTCTTTTGTGTGGAGACGTGCGTGGATGGGCGTACCTTCGTTGAAGGTTGTGCATCAGGGCTGGCAACTTGGCATGTAAAAATCTACTGCCAATCATTAATGGACCGGCGTTCCGCTGTGGCGACCCCTAACCAGGAAAAGCCGAAAGACACAACATCATGAAACTGTTTTACTTTAGCTAAAAAAAAATCCCATGAGTCCTTCAGATATAAAGACAATTTTTGTACAACTGGGTTTAACATCATATCAAGAAACAAGCCAGTGCATTTGCATACATTTCCTGGTGCTGATATGATGAGTCTAAAGGGGGGTTTAGTGGGAGGTTTATGAATTTTAGCGATTCTAAATAGTACCCTATTTTTGTATGTTCAATTTTTAAAAAATCATATAATTTAAAATGTATCTGACTATTCATTAATAAGTCATACAAAATATAGTCTATCTTTTTATAACTTTGATGAATAAAATTTATCTCCACTTCCTGGTATTCATTAATATAATTTAACATTTCAATAATTTCTTTCTGGTATGTATTATCCATAATTACTAACCCACCTCCTTTGTCAACTTTCATGAACTTTAAATTAGTATAATTCCTTAGTAAAAGCTTTTATTTCATTAGGCGATAGGATAAAAAGGGCATTACTACCTTTTTTTCTTTAAGCAATGTTCTAACATCTTTTTCACAGCACTGCTCAAATACTTTAATTATACCATTCAATGCAGGAATAACAATGGAAAGCTTTCTCAAAACAAGTCTAAATGAGACTATTAATATCAAATGTTTCCTAAAACAAAAGTTAAAAATTAAAAAATAATTAAAAAATTTAAAATAAATTAAATAAATTAAAAAAATCAATTTATATTCAATAAATAAATATTAATTATTTTAATTATTATATGATATGATATTATGTTATGTTATATTATAGTGTATTAAAATATATTAAATAAGTAAATATTAAATTATTAAAGAAATTAAAAGTAAAGTTAAAAAAATAATAAGGTTAGTAAAAAATCAGCTGATTTAAGGTTTTTAGAGTGGAGTGTAATTGGGCCAAGACCAAATTTTACATATGTACTAGTATAAGATTTTATGCCACATGTTAAATATTGCTACTTGAATTTTTAATACTGTACTGTGTTAACTCAACCTAAAATCTAACTGCATGTAAATGTTACTAGTGATATGTGTTAATGTTATTTGTGGAGATTTTCTCCATGGGCCTCCACTGAAAAATGACCCTTGTCCAGTTGAACTTTCCTGATAAACAAATGTAAAATAAAATAAATAAATAATAGTCATTTAAAATGTTTTTTACAGAAAAACAAAACTTATGTTGAGATACCCTATACCTGTAAAGACAAAGGGATGTATGCCAGTGGTATGTGTAAGGTATATAAATTTATTTACGTTAGTCCCTACATAGTCTTTGAATACACTAATTGCATTATTCATCTAGGAGGACATTTTACATGTAAGAGTTTAGGAGTTGTTTACACTGGTAAAGGCTTGGGGCGTCCAGCTTTTTATATAAGAATGATGACCAGTAGTTTAGAAAAATATATTAAGGAACATCTTTATTCCATCAAAACCAAAAATTCTAATAATGCCTTATACAAGCATGCTTCGACTTGTGAAAATTATAAAAAAAATTATTTTCTCTGTAATAACACAGGTACCAATGAATATAAGGGGTGAGTGTTATAAAAACAATTTAGACACCATTGAAACTGAATGGCAAATAAGACTGAGTGCAGATATGTTCCCAGGTCTAAAGGAGACCATTAATATCAAATGTTTCCTGAAACAACACCAGTTAAAAATTAAAAAAATAATAAGGATAGTAACAATCAGTAGATTTAAAGTTATTAGAGTGGAATGTATTTTATATTAGGTGCTTTTCTTTAAGAATGCTTTCATTATGTATTACTAATTTTATACTAATACTTAACTTTTGATTGAATTTCAATTAGTTTTATTGATTGAGTGATGGTTGTTTAAAAGTCAGTGGTGTGTATTGTGAAACTGTTTTTCTGAAAAAGTCCTTGAGACGAAACCAGACCATTCATACAGTTTCAGTGCTTTTTGGTTAAGTGCTGTGGTACTATAGTGTTTCAATGTGACATCATTGAACAGTGGAGTGAGGAAGTGTTTTTTTTCTTCTATTATGGGACCTTGGAGTGGCACATATACACAAACACATACAAACATGTGCATGTATACACACAAACACACACGTGTATCTATATATATATATATATATATATATATATATATATATATATATGTGTGTGTGTGTGCGCGCGCACACACACACACACACACACACATATATATATATCAAAACAAAATAAGTTCCAAAACCAGTAGAGACCCAGCAAATGTAGATAAAAAATTCGAAGAAGAAGGTAGCAACAACAGCAACAAAATAACGCCAATAATCGTCGAAATAATCATGAAATCAATTTAATACACACCAAAAACGTAAGCGCTTTCATGGAACAGGGTCCGCTTCCTCAGACGTTAACATTACTGAACAAACATCTAATATATATACAGCACTAAGTCATTGGGCTCATCAATCAATTAAAATCACCATAGTAACTAAACACATTAAAACAGGGTGTGCCTATAAACTCCTAAAACACAACACTAAGAGCTGTTTAAAACCAAGCCTTAAAATGAAATTCTGCATTATCAAAATTGTAGAATAATATAAACATAGTTGTAGTAAATAACAAAGCAGCACATGATACATCCACCTACCTCAACTTTCTAGCCTTAAGTACAGGTTTAATGGGCACACTCTCATTAAGCCCACTCCCTCTGTGTGCTCCTAACCTGAGTATCCATCTAACTTTCAAGTTTTCAGTGTTGTTCTTGAGATCTCCCAACCTCATACTCTCCTTTTGGACCTGCAGTATTTGGAAACAAAAACTGTGTGTTGTTCCTGCACTTATTACATGCTTCACTAGAGCACTACAATCCCTTCGGGTGTTTATACAATAAATATGATCCCTTATTCATTCTTTAAGGGTTCTATTAGTTTTTCCTACATAAAAGGAAAAACATTGTGTGCAATAAGCTACATATACTAAGATTTTAGTAACACATGATCCAGTACATCTCAATTTCCATAAGTACCCTGTGTCTGGATGTCTAAAAAATCTTGATTCATCAACATATTCACATTGGGCACAACAGCCACAGTGCTTAGTGCCCAAGTGCAGTAAGATAGTCTCTTGTTTGTTTTGGTTGGGGTAACTTAGTTGTTTTAAGGACGTCTGGTTCCGATATACAAACTTTGGACTGTAACCTACAACTTGTCTAGTAAGATCATCTACTAATAGAATATGCTAATTCTGTGTGATCAAATTCTCTACTACTTATGTATTAGTACTATATGGAAGTACTATGGTAAATTTGAAGAGTTCATCTTACTCATTTCTCTTCTAGTGGTCCTAGCTGAATAATATGGCTTGTCTCGATCCGTTCTCTCGCTACAAACTTTATCAAAGTTTCTGTTTATCTCTGATAATTCATATCCTCTATTTATCAGGTCATCTTTTAACCTACCTAGCCCGTCACTCAACATAATCTGGAGACCCTCATGGCCTGTCCCCTCACAATGTTCCTAAAAACTGATGGATTACGCATGCTATTTCTATGCAAAAATTATGGTTTATAGCATGGTTTCCTGGATATTTTGGTTTGACAAACCTGATTATCAACATAAACATTAACATCCAGGTAGTCGATACTGGTACGGGAGACATTGATGGTAAATTTAAAAAAAGTATTG